>NC_056737.1:799361355-799618855 GCF_019279795.1 Protopterus annectens | reverse complement strand
GTCTGTAACAGGCCTGCAGAGATAGTGCCCCCACAGGGAACATGGCTAAAAACACATGGCACAAAGCATGGCACAAACACATAGCACAAAGCTTGGTACAATACAACATATGTCCCAATGGTAGGTAAGCAGCTGACATACCAATTGTATTCTGTGAATGGTTTGTTGTAGCTGATATGGTGGGGGGAGACAAAGCTGTGTATTAAGAACTATGGTAACTCTGCTGTATGATTTGCACTGACCTGTTTCCATCCATATGTCTTCCAGGGAGGATGCCCCACATCCGTCTGCCAGCCTACAGTGCTGCCGAGACAGTAGTCATCATATCACATTTAGTACAGCACTATGAACAGCTGTTCGGACAGACAGTCCATGATCATCAGGAGAGGACCGCCCTGTGGAATGAACTAGTCCACAAGATCAATGATGTCGGACTGCATAACCGCAGCTATGAGCAGGTCCAGCATCATTGCAGTGACCTGCTTCATCATGCATGTCAGCGTGCAGCTGCTGTACTGTGAGACCACCTCACAACAGGGGGGGCAAGCTGTCCATCCACCCTTCACCCATGTGGAGGAGCTACTCAGGAGCCCTGTGGCACCTGCTCACCTGCAGCATCAACAACTGGTAGGGCGCATTGTGGTGGTGGGTGCCACCGACACCCTGGATGATGAGTGTGCAGGTAAGGCCCCAGGGCACATCAGTACACCCCTCATGTGTATGCATCTGCATCTGTACAGCACAACATGCAAATCTGAGATGTCAGATGTCGTAGTCTGTTGCTGTGTAGTAATAATAAACAGATGTACATAAGCTGTAGTATTGTGGACCCCTACTGTAGATGTAACGTAATGCTGCACTCACCCTTTATGAATGCCACAGCTGTGACCACTGGCAACAACATTCTCACACTCTTATCTAGGTCCCTCCAGGATACCACCACAGCAACAGCCTGTAGCCAGTGAGTATGGTTCATGTTCATGCATGACAAGACACTGTGCATGTAATGGCTATGGGATATTCCATGCTCACATCTAACACACCTACCCATACTGCATGCTGTACACGTTCATGTTTTGTTATTGTGAAATGCACTGCATCACAGTAGTGACCATCCTGGGGTATTGGAAGAGTGCAAGAGACACATGCAAGATAACTAACATCCTGTCATTGTGCAATGTGTCCACAGGGATGGGAAGTATGGCAGGACACATGGCCTACAGTATGGACATGTGTTAAACAACACCCTCATGGCTGTAACTGCACACAATCAGTTTATGTAACTGGCAGGCATAACCCTGACCCACAGCAATAGTGACAGCAGTGTGTGCACTCCAAGGGATTTGCAAATGAGTAGACCTTGCAACCATGCAGAGTTCTGAAACATGTGTAGGGGCACCTCCACAGCCATGGTAAGGTCTGGTGGGTGTCAGTGTAATAGTCCTGTACTGGTCATACATGCACTGCTAATGTTGTGATCTGTAAAGCAGACATTAGGCATTCACAATTTATATCCGTTCACATATCATCCCAGGTATGAAGTGCTGTAACACATAGGGGCTGTGAGCATTGGAGGTGACATAACAGACACAGTACTACATAAGCAGCAATGGTTTGTGCACCTGTGTGGTATGATGCACAGTACAAGGCAGGGTGCAGAACAGGTCGACAGTTACACTTCGTACATGGGTGCAGTGTTAACAAGGGGAAGGGCCATCACCTACCAACACAGCCAATGCATCACATACATGTATACTGCTGCTGTCATCAGGTCACTATAGTTGCACTGCATGCTATTGAGCACCAGATGTAATGCATGCTGACAGAAGGGTAATGGGAGGATTGTGTGTACAAAAGGTGTGCAACCCCACATGTAGGTGTGTGTGTGTGTTTGTGTGTGTGTGTGTGTGGGGGGGTGTTGAAAGTGTGTGTAAGTGCAATCTGGTGGAGTGTGGTTGATGCATGCCTGATGTGTGTGTACATGTGTGTCTGTGTGGGTATCGATGTATGCACAGGTGATAGTGGGATTGATCACATGGCAGTACTTCTCCTTGGGATTGTGCTTTAGATGTAGTGACACATGAGACACCAGGACAGCCTGTCCGATATGTGAACACTGGACAGCTAATAGCATAACAAGGTCTGTAGCACAGAACATGCATTGGGAGGGAAAGTACATACCAGGTATACACATCATAATGCCAGCAGCAGATAGATAACCAGCTACCCACGTATGCAGCACTACTAATGCAATGAGGAATTACCAGACCACATCAGTGAGTGTATCCAGGTATTACTGTTGTCTGCATGACAGGTTGATTGTGCCGCAGATGTGGCATAGACTGATCAAGACTGTCGTATGAGACTCTGATGTGTGACATATGTAGTGAATGTAGCAGCCTCAAGCATATAGGGGCCATGTACACCATGACTGGACATACACAGGGTATTATTGGATGACAGCAGTGAGGCCATGTACAACCTACTCCACCAAAGTCAGGGAGGTGATGGAGTAACAGGTCATGTGTTGTGATCACACGTGTAGGCATGGAGAGGTATGATAAGTTAATAGGTAGTATTAATGAGTGTATGTTAGCAAGTGCCATGCAGGATGGGGAACATCTGTAACTGAATGTGGGACTGTCTGTAAACCCAGGGCAAGGGAGGTAGTAAGGTGGACTGTCAGTGTTTGTGGTAGTAAGGTGGACTGTCAGTGTTTGTGGGTGTACATGTGTGTGTGTGTCTGTGTGTGTGTGTCTGTGTCTGTGTGATTGTGTGTGTGATCGTGTGTGTGCCTGTGACTGTGTGTGTGTGTGTGTGTGTGTGTGTGTGTGTGTGTGTGTGTGTGTGTGTGCGTGTGTGCGTGTGTGCGTGTGTGTGTGAGACTGTGACTGTGTGTGTGACTGTGAGTGTGTGTGTGTAAATGTGCTTACTGTTATGCAATGCTGTACAGGTCTTAAAGTGTGTGTTTGTTTCCCCCACAGGTGGCGAGGTGGGTCAGGATCCCTCCTAAATGCAAACTGAGGTAGGTGTCCGTACAGACACTGATGATGATGATGATGATGATGGTACTGTTGAGGCACAGGTGGGGTTGTCAGAGGCCGACACTGCGCCTACATGTGTCATCACCCTCCTGGCCACCCCAAGCCCGCACACAGTTACAGTGCCCCTACAAATCCCATCACACGTGGCCATAGCAGAGGGACAGTCGGCGGTTGGTGTCAGTGACCAGGAAAGTGTGGTGTCCATGCCAACTGTGTCGGGTTACAGTCGGCATAGCCGGATGTCAGGCAGGAGGCCACCACATCGGCAGATGTACCATGGTGCTCATGGGAGGGCTGCTGGTCATCATGCCCCTGGCAGAGGTGCCACAACTGGTACATTTCACAAGAGTATGGCGCTGTGGTGACACCATGGTGGCTGCTCACGGGTGGAGACCTCAGTCCCACTGTTACCACTAGGGGGCTTGTGGGCTTCTGATATCCCAACTCCCCTCCCCATCAAGGTGTTCACCCCCCACATGTGTCATATACCACCCCTGTATGTGTCTTATGTGTCATGTCTGTTAACCTACCCAACCTCTCTCCCCAAATATACCTACAACCCCTCCCCAACATCCCATTCCCACCTGAAAAGATAATGGAAGGGCAATATGTTCCCACAAAACAATCTCACCCCATACATGGCTGTCCATTTCGCACACGTGTCCACTAAACACATGTAATCCGGTCTAATTGCCATCACAATGCATTTATATTTTCCTCACCCCTCTGCCAGGGATTTGAGGGTCCACATCTACCTCCAAATTCAGTGTATATGCACAGTTGTTGCTGTAGCAGAAATGGGCAGCTATGGACCTTTCCTACACCCTTCCTGCATATGCCTAGCTATTTCCCTACTATCTTACTCTCTTTGTGCCCCTTTTTCACCACTTTCCTATCAACCCTTTTTTTCCTTTCCTTTTAAAGAGGTTAGCATGGGGCAAGCGGGAGTGCTCTGTCCAGCAACAAAATAAACTGTCTCTGCAAGGCTCATAACTAGGACCCTGCATACCATACACAAAGTGATTTACCACTAAACCATGGCAGATATACATAACCCTAATGTTTCCACAAACATATCATCCAGCCCAGTCATTCAACAGTACAGAGAATGTATTGCAACGTATAGATGTATGTGTGTGAGTAAATATATTAATATCTAAACAGGTACAACATATTGATATATGTAGATATATGTATGTATATATATATATATATATATATATATATATATATATATATATATATATATATATATATATATGAATATATACATATATAAATATATATATGAAAATATATACATGCAAATGCCTACATCTATGGATATATATGTCTACATCTACATGTGTAAATATATACAGCAGGTCATTTATATGTCAGCAGATATATACATGTACACATATAGGTGTATACAGACAGACATCTGGTGACAACAATGGGGATATAACAAACATATATATGTCCTCATGCAACGTTAATGGTGTTGAGATGTCCCACACAATATACGTCTGGTAGGAATAGGTATACTCCCCCCAGCCAAGCACATCCCCCCTCTAATAGAGCAACAAGTGTTGTAGATCCCATAACCAGGACCACACACGACATGGCCATCGCTAGGATACATATACACAGACAGATATATGCAGATACCGGCATATATATAATATATATATATATATATATATATATATATATATATATATATATATACATATATATGTAAGTACACATACACACACAGAGATATGTACAGCAAGATACATATGTAGTACGTGCACACAAACTGAGCAGCCAGTATTCCTACAGTCACCACCTTACCAACTGGAGACTGTAAGAGCCACCCATACGAATGACATTCATAGCCTGCAACACATACCCACAGAGATATTAAAGGGTATAACACCACACACAGGTGCCCATAAATGAATGTGAAAGCTATATTTGTGTACTATGACAGTTGTATATGCCATGTCATATAGCCATTTAGACACTGACATCCATATGAACAGTGTAATGCAACCATGAAACAGTTATACTAATACAGTAGTCTGGAAAGGTTGGCACATGTTGCTGTGCAGGCCATGGCCTCCTAGTAGTACAATAGTAATGACAGACTGGCCCACAGCATACCAGACAATCAATCGTACGTAATGCAGATGTATAGGTTAGCAGCCTCTATCTACACTCTGTACACAATCCCTAGGGGGTACAGACCCCAGTTGACACAATGGGATGTATCTGTTACATAACAAGGCATAACTAACACCATCACAATCACACTGACAAACACAACATTCCATATGGCAGGAGGCAGAAGGCCTGCGTTTACCCACGGTGGACTGTATGGTAATGTACATCCAGATACCTTAAGGCAGCTTACCCCGGATACCCACACATGTTGTAACAGCCTAGGTTAGTCATGGTGCACCCCCCCTACACTCACTACTACTGGCCATATACCACGGTTACGTACACTGCCCTCTGCAGTGCATTAGGGCACACATGTATTGTGCAGGTGGAGCCCACACATATATGGCCCCAACCCCCCAGTATGTGTGGGGGACACAACAGCAGTGGAGGGATGGCAGGAATGACAGCATGACATACACACAGCCCACTACATAACAAAATCCTGACAGCAAGTCACATATGCAAAGCCAGGTATATAGGTGGAGGACAGAGTCTGGAACACAGGCACATATGTGTACAACTGTTGTCATACAGTAAGCAAGATATGTAAATGTGTACATATCCATATGGATATATGTATAATGATATATACATATATGTTTGCCATATGTCCTGCACATGGAGTGGAGGCCTACCTCAGCCCCAATAGTCACAACCTCTCAGTACAAGGGGATGTCATGTATATATTGCAGGCATATTTGTAGACTATTGCTACTGTATTGGGGATCGTCTTCACAGACATGGTGTGTGTGGGAGGCCACATCTGCTGTGAACATGTGCGCCATTGGCTACTGACAGCCATCTTAAGGTCATCATAGTACAGTACTATTGCTAGCACAGTAATGCCCCTGTGGACTACAGCTGCGATACGCCCAATATATGTGGACAGTCTGACACATGCTGGTCAGTCCAGGGGTATGCACAGAACCCCTTCATGCAAGACATGTGTACCAGGCCTGTCAATGTGGATGTTAACAGCCATGTAGATGGGTATATTACATAAATACTGGTATACATTTGCCCCCATAGGTTATGCATTCATACACCCCTGTCTGTCCTGACACATAGTAACCACTGTTACAGAGGTGCCCTGGCCACATACTACCCACTAGTTAGTGAAATACATCTGAACAGCATCCCACTGCTTTGTCTGACATACATGACTGTCATGGTGGTCCGGCTGAAGTACATCTGGCAAGTATCTGGACATGTCATCTCACTGGATAAGTACAGTAATGTGCTAGGCATGTAACAAAGCACAGTGCAAGCTACAGGCAGACTGACTCAACACTGGGCTACTTCTCCTATGTGGAGATACACATGTACCTGCATAGATAGCAGGCTCTACAGGCATGTTACATCACAGAGTAATAGGCACCTGTGTGAAAGTGCATAACCACAACCAATGTGAACACAGCCACATATGGTAAGCTAGCGTACTATTACAGCATATGGACTATCTGACCTACACCATCCTCATATGAGCCACTCACACAACAACCCTACATATACTGGGCTGCTAGATAGTGTGGTCCAATGCCTGTCTGTGGTATGGGACATGTGTGTGTTCACCCCTACAAACATGTAAGCTGTTAGGGTGACATACAGTGGCACAGCATGTAACATCTGATAGAACAGGACCAGGAACAATGACATCTACAACAGTCTCTACACAGGCCAAGGTACATATTCACTATACACACACTGTTGACAATTACCAGACTTACACATACCTCAGTACTGTACACACAACCACATAATGCCCAGGCTATGTCCTCAGTTATAACCCCTACGATACATAACATGTGTAGCAGTCTGATATCTCACTGGCTTGTTATCAGATATGCTGTCAATGACTATGGAGTACAGAACATATGCACCCCCTACTGCATGACATATGTACAAAGGTTGACAGAGTTGTGGCTGGAGGCACAAACACAGGGCCAATATTGACATGTTGCTGTAATAACCTCATACATATACTTTCGTAACAGGGTTTGTTGCACCATATGTCCTATGAGGGATGTGACGTCAGTAACTCTACTGGCTGTCACCATATACTGACTGCTATCCTCACACTACCTTCTGCATTCCACAGATAGGTGCACCATAGCTGATACATGAAGCCAAAGGCACAACACTTCCCAGTCTGCAGATGACCCTGCGGGTGGGGATCCCTCATATACATGAAACCGACATGGCAGGTATTGCGACATGTACGACAGGCATATCCAGACAAACACTGTTAAACCAACATTACTCCACATGCAGTATAGCAGCACTTACAGTCTGTAGTCAGGTCAGGCACATCCCTCTCCTGTTTGTTGCCCTCTTTCCACAGTGTATGTTGTTAGAGGTAAATCCCCACTCCATCTTAGATGCTGTTTGCCAAACAACAGATCGCGTTCCTACTCACAGTGACTGTAAAGGGCCAACACCACCATGTTGTTCCTAGGTATTGGAGTGTGTTTCCATGCAATTGGCTATGGAACTGTTTCCACAGCCATTCCACATGCAATCAGCGAGGGGAGGACTGCAATTCGTGCAGAGGCCATCAGCTGATCATGAGCATCACTTAAATTACACATGCTGCTGCCTAAGCATAGGAGGTGTGGGTCTCCAAATCCACTGGAGAGGGAGTGGGGGAGGGAGACAGAGGCAAATACTTGTCAGGGAGGGGTGGTAGAGTGAAACAGAAGCATGTTTGTGTCACACACCTACCAGCACAGGGTATCACACCCCCAACAACTATGTAGTGCTATCACAGTTCAATGCAGTTACTTGATGCATCACATGGGTTACCTGCTGTGGAGCACTCAGAGCATATTTGTGATGATGAGTGATATCTGCAACAGGGATACAGTAGATATACAGTAGGTGATGTACATGTGCCTGCCTACATGAGCAGCTGCCAGCGTCAACACAGGCACACTCACACAGGGACGCACACACATTGACACACTTGGCAGGGCCAGGAGTGCAACTCATCACTAGTGGGATTGCCACAACATATCAATGTGCAGGTATCACATGCACCACATGAGTCATATGGCGGTCATATGGGCATAGAGTATGATAAGGTGTCAGACATCAAACAGCATGCTTCAGTATGCCCTGGGGGTTGTAGTGAGTGTGGATGTGGTCAGATGCACCATACGACACACACATGGACATAGTGGGTGCCAGTCCTGACATGCATGGGTGCATGTCTGCATGGGTGTGTGGTTGTCAGCTGTGCCAGTAGGCTGTACAAGGGTAGGGGATGGGTATACCTTGGCATCAGGCCACATGACAATGGTCTGCATTGTGCCTCAGGCCTGTAGTTTCTGCATTTGCCCACACAGGTGGGTATTGCCTTCCCCATCCAGTCACCTGCATGACTATTGTGTGTGGCCAATGCTGTGCATCACTTGCCATGTATATGTCCCTTACTCCATGACATGGATGGTGTCTGGGATGTGCACACCTCCCACATGGATGTACAGTGACATGTGGAACTGTACCTGGGGTGTCTGGCCCATGTTGTGAATACAGATTATCATCAGATGTGCCAGTCTTGCCCACCTGTGGCAGGAACTGGTAATGGGCAGCAGGTTTACCCTGCACTTACATTGATAGCATGCTAACAGCATTCCCTGATGTCAGTGTCATCTGTCCATGCAGGGCATGTTATCAGGCATGGTATGTCCATTGGGAGTCACATGTGACGGCAGCACGGGTGGTGCAGGTGTCCATTTGGGAACATGATGGAGGTGCACTGTCTGCATGTACATGCATATTGGACAGATGGGCAGGGTGACATGCCCTCTGTAGCATACTGCTATCACTGTAGAGTTACTATCAGTGGCCAATATGCCGTACACTACCCACATATTGGCTGCTGCCTAAGCATGTTCGTGTGCTCTGGGTAATAGTGGGGTTGCTAACTGTGATTGGCTGGCCTTGATGTCACATGTCTGGGTATGACTTTGCACCCCAGCCTCTCAGCTAATTTACATCTGTTATCCCTGTATGGTTGACATGATGATAAGTAGGGTCACCATAAAAGAACTGAGCAAAACCCCCTCCACATTCGCCACAGGTGTCACACACTCACAGCCACCTCTACACAGGATATGAGTTACACACACACACACACACACACACACACACACACACACACACACACACACACACACACACACACACACACACACACACCTGTCATGTCTGGGAATAGAACCCCTACCTAACTAGTTTATTACACTGCAGCGCTACGCAGCTATAGTACGTGCCACAGACATTACTGGAATACCTCTTCCCCAAAGGTGTATTTCACAATGTATGACATCAGCAGGGTTACCAAAGTAAGGCATTTCATCTGTACTGTAAGTGACTAGCCTAAAACACATTGCTCCCAGACAGTGAGGTGCACACAAAACATCCACAACTGACATGTGTGGGTATGGAACCCCTGACCAAGGTTTATATCACACTACAGCATGGGGCTGTTACAGGATGCACCACAGGGATTACTGATGAACTGTCTCCCCAAAGTTGTATTTCACAATGGATGACATCAGTAGGATTGCCATAATAGGGCATTTGAAATATACTGTGAGTGTGTAGCCTATAATGCATACACACACATTGAAACGCACACAAAACATCCAGAACTGCCATGGGTGGGAATGGAACCCTACCACAGTTCTAAATCACACTACGGCAGTACACAGTTACAGGACGAGCTACAGAGATTACTGGCCTACACTCTTCCCAGAGGTGTATATCTAGGCGAGTGACATCAGCAGCCTTGCCAAGGCTGAGTATATGAATTGTACGGAGTGTGATTAGCTTAAAAAGCATTGCTCTCTACTCAGTCAGACACATACAGACAGATTCATGCACTAACACACACACATACAGGTGTCAGGTCCAGGGTTAGAACACCTACCTAACTACTTTATCACACTACAGCAGTACGCAGTTACAGGACACGCTACAGAGATTACTGGGTGTGACTTTCCCAGAGGTGTATTTCTAGGTGATTGACATCAGCAGGCTTGCCAAAGTTGAGTATATGAATTGTACAGAGTGTGAGTAGCCTAAAAAGCATTCCTTTCTACTCAGTCAGACACACACACACACACACACACACACACACACACACACACACACACACACACACACACACACACAGTTAGAACACCTACCTAACTACATTATCACACTACAGCAGTATGCAGTTACAAGACACACCATGGAGATTACTGGGCTATGACCTTTCCAGAGGTGTATTTCTAGGTGAGTAACATCAGCAGCCCTGCCAAAGTTGAGTATATGAATTGTACGGAGTGTGAGTAGCCTAAAAAAACATTGCTCTCTACTCAATCAGACACACACAGACAGATTCACACACAACAGTTGCCAGGTCTGGGGTTAGAATACCTACCTAACTACGTTATCACACTACAGCAGTATGCAGTTACAGGACATGCCATGGAGATTACTGGGCTATGACTTTCCCACAGGTGTATTTCTAGGTGAGTGACATCAGCGGCTTTGCCAAAGTTGAGTATATGAATTGTACAGAGCTTGAGTATCCTAAAAAGCATTGCTCTCTACACAGTCAGAGACAGACAGACACACACACAAATATGCACTCTCACAGTTGCCAAGTCTGGGGTTTGAGCTACAACCTAACTGGGTTATCACTACAGCAGTATGCAGTTATGGGACGCGTCATGGAGATTCCTGAGCTCTGGCTCTCACAAAGGTGTATTTCACATTGGATGACCTCAGCAGGCTTGTCATAATACCTCTATGGTGGTGGGCGGTGTGTGCATGGGCCATAACCCATTCATGTAGGGGTTGACATGCCACATGCGGGCACACATGGGGTCATATGTCACAGGTACATGTATACAGCTACTAGATGACTACTTCCATGTACAGTCATGTTGCACAGCTGGCACGAGCACCACATAGTCTGTCATGCTGACAGATGCTGATGGCTAGTATCTGCAGTGAGTGACATCTGCACCTCATGTGTTTGTGAGCCTTTGGCTGTGTGCTGGGTGGGACAGTCTATGTCTGTCTACCTTTGGCTTATTATAGTGTGTTGTCCTTACATATATGTCTGTATTCCTATCCACTGTGTGTGCAAGGCAGGAGTGGTGCATACGGATGCATGTCTGCACTAAGAACTGCGACTGCCAGATATGTCTGGTCCACTGGTGTTTGCAGACATGGCCTTCATGTGTTTAAGTGTGTGAGCATGCCCAGTATGACCTTTCAGTATGTTGTTGACTGACATTCCCTTCATTCCTCTAAGTGTGTGAGCATCCCAGTATGGCCATCAGTATTGCATGTGTGGATCATGTCCAAGTTGTTTGTACTGTGGTGCTGGCCTTTGTGTTGTACAGGTAGCATGCTGTGTCTGCAGGGTATCCATCGGTCATTTGGCATGTACTGTTGCTACATTTCTGCATAGCGTGGGGGGACACCTGACTGTTTCTACATTTCTACACAGGAGTGGGGGGGCACACCTGACAGTTACTATAAGTGTACATAGGATAGGGGGGGGCACACCTGACACTTCTACATATTTGCTAGAACTGTACTGGTATGTCGGGTACTCCATTTCAGTCTGTAGTCTTATCTATCGTGCTGGCTAGAGGCATACTACTGTACTACAGATCCTAGCTTTCACTGCCTACATATTAGTTTCTGACTTCCTAGCCTTCACATCTTACATCCAACTGCCTGGCCTGCTGTAGTCTGTCTGTGTAGGCCTGGGGGGGTTACACATAGGGCTCATTCAGAGGCCATAGTGCAGCATTTGTTTGTGTTTGTCTACACCTATCCTGCTGGCTGTAACAGTTGTTGGGTATGTGACCCCCCCCAACGGGCATGTGTGAGTCACTTACCTTGTGGGTGTCCCAGTATTGAGGATGGTGCTGCAGGGCTGCCTATGTCAGATGCACAGAGTACACTCCCTATACATGGTTGAGCACAGGTAGTGTCATGTTTGGCATCCCTTTTACTGTATGTGCGAGTTGGAAAGAGGTGACATTCCCTGGGTCTCTACTGTGTCAGTGCATGTGCTATGCATTGCCTCTTTGCCAAGGCCAGGGCATACTGGGCACGCCTCCTTCTGCCTACTGGGACAGGCTCAGGTTATTCCTCCTCTGAGTCACTCTGTGCCTGTGTAGGCCTTGGCAATGGTGGGGAGCTGTCTGGCCTTGCCCTATGCTGTTCTTGCTGCAGCTGTTTCCGCAGGATCATATTGTGTAGCATGGCACATACAAAGACAATTTGGGTACATGTAGTTGGTGAGTACTGCAAGGCTCCACCAGATGTGTCCGGACACCAGAACCATGACTTGAGCATCCCAAACACATGCTCTATTATGATTTGCGTTTGTGCGTGTGCCTCATTATGGAGTTCTTGTTCAGGTGTGTGTGCATTTCTGATGGGTATCATCAGCCATGGCTCCAGTGCTTATCCAGCATCCCCCACCAGGTGACCATGTGGGATGTCCCCATTGGCAAATCTGTGGTACAGCTGAATCAGATGCCAGATGTGGGAATTGTGTAGCTTCCAGGGCTGCCAGGACACACATTCATTATTATGCCCTGGGCATCGCACATGACCTGGCAGTTGATGGAGGGGAAGTCCTTGCGGTTGATGTAGACCCTACCCTGCTCACCGGGTGGTGCTTTGATGCATATATGCATGCAGTCTATTGCACTCACTACCTCAGGATATTCTGCTATTTGGTGGAAGACACACATATTGCTGGTCAACACCTCACGGGTGTTGAGGAAATATACATGCTCACCGACATGTGCTGACATGGCATCCAGGAACTGGTGGAGTACCCTGGATGCTGATGCCTGTGATATCTCCATCATATCCCCAGTTGGCCTTTGGAAGGTACCTGTAGCTAGTATTCGTAGGCCTACACATACCTTATTATCCACTGGGATGGGTTCCCCTCTGTTAGTTCTATGTGTGAGGCGTGGTCAGCACAGCTCAACAATCTGCTGTAGGAGGTCCCTGTCCACCCTATAGTGCTCCACTATCTCCAGCTCATGTAGCCCTTGGCAGGTTACCCTGGGTTGTACATTCTTCTCTGTCTCCTCACTGTGGGTTGCCCAGCAGTATTCACATCCTCACCACCCTCAGCCTCTTGCAGGTTTATGATAGCAAATGCAGCCCCTAACATTATTTCTCTTGCTTTCATTTTCTAAAATGTCCTCATTTGTATACACTGGTGGTGCAGAGTTATTGGGAATAACAAGGGCGAAAGGTGTTTGCATAGTTTATAGTGGTGTGCTGGGCTGGGCTGGGCTGCTGCCTGTGTGACTGACTGTTTGTGATACATTTCACCTGTCAGCTAAGCTAGTTCTCATTGATTACCTTCCTACTGCTGTTTTCCCTTCCCATTACCTCCCTGTTTAAGCCTGTGTGCATGCCGTGCAAACAGAGTGCTCAAATGTGGGCAGAGCTGCTATTTCCTGGTTTAACTTCCTTTTTCTTCCTGTGAAACCCAGTGTGCAGCGCACACACCCACTTACACTTTTTAAGGAGTGCTAGGCAGTTTGGACACACCTGTAGCTTAGCTGTGCTAAGCTAGGAGCAGTCCCGAGCCACAGTGCTCCAATCCACTTACAGTATGCCTGACACCATCCCCCATGATGTCACCTATATCCTAGTCTTGCACCCAGCTATTTCTACTCTTACACTCTTGGGACCTGCCTCGCACCCTGGGGAAATCTGGGATTCACTATCCTTCCCCTCATTTGCATAGGATTGCCTGCTAATGCATAGTTACATGTTCCACACTGAGCCTCCCTCCTTAGCAACCATTACTCACTGGCCAGGCTGTCTTATGCCTGCCATTGACTTGCATGGCAGAATACTGCTTTTAGTTAGAATGCTCATTATAAGTTTATTTTTTTATGTTCCCTCCGATCGTGTTTGAGCACCGCTGCCTTATACTTAAACAACCAAGATCAGCGAAAAAAAATTAAAAGTTTATTTTTTTTAGTTTTTAAACAGTTTGCAATGCCAATGGCCTTATACTTGGCTATTGGCATGCTTCCTCAATGATATAGAGCCTTTATTTTGAGCTGTCATAGCTCCGTTTTGTAGTTTGCAGAAATGTACTCGGTTACTAACCAAGTACATTTCTGCAGACTGCACTCATCCTGCACTGACAGCTGACAGCTTTTTGCATCACAAATTGCCCTAATTTGCATGGTTTTCACCTGCAAATGAGGGTAATTTGCATACAGGAGATCGGTCCGTGCAGGATTAGCCTAAGAGCTCACGTGCACATCCTAGGTGCTCGTTCCTGGATCTCACGTTGGCCATATTGCTGAAAATAGCTCTTAGACTAATCCTGCATGCTATAAAGAGCTTCATAAATCTGGGGGTAAGTGTTTCTTACCTGTGCAGAGTTATTTTGCAAAGTACAGCCATTTTGAAAGGTTCTTATGCTATATACAGTTTATTTGCAAAGTGCATTCATTTCAAAGTGTTTCTTACTCTGAGCTTTTTCCATTGTGCACAATTTATTCACAAAGTACAAACATTTCAAAGTATTTCTTACACTAATAAAGAATGGTTTCATAAAGTACAGTGATTTCAGAGTGTTCTTATGCTACAGAGAATTATTTGGTAAAGTACAGTTATTTCAAAAAGTTTGTTGTGCTATTGTGCATAATTACAAGTACTGGCATAAAGTTCTGGCATATAAATATTTGTGTGTGTTATGTTCGTACATGATTTCAAGCACCTTCACTACTGTGTGCTGATATGGCAGAGGCATTTCGCAGACCTAGTCCACTTGTGTTTGATCATAATATAGCCGAAAATTGGAGAATATTTAAGCAGGAATACGATATTTTCATACAAGCAGCTTTTTCTGACAAAGATGCATGTACGAGGGTATTCACTTTGCTTAACTTAGCTGGGTTCAGAGGCTATTGAAAGACAGTGTTCATTTGTGTATTCACCAGAAATATATACAGGAGAGGGGGCAAACCATCATACTGTAGTACTGGTTGAGTCAAGGGAAGACCCTGAGTGCTTAAAGCGTAAATTTAGAGAAATATGTAACCCCCAGACAAATGTTACACTAGAGAGGTGCTTATTTTATACAAGAGACCAAAAAGCAGGTGAAACATTTGCAGCTTATATCACTGACTTGAGAAAAAAGCTAAAATGTGCATATTTGGTGACTTGAAAGATGAGTTAATAAAGGACAGGCTTGTGTGTGGTGGTAATAGTGCTGCTGTGAGAAAGATTTTGCTTTGTGACAGTGATTTAAAGTTGAACAAAGCCATAGAGATTTGTCAAATCCATGAGCTCACAGACAGGCACACAAATATGCTTGCAAGTGATAAGAGCATGGTTTCAGCAGCCTCTAGAGCAAATGAAGACAGCATGCAACACGTCAAGCAGAAACAGGCCTAAGCACATGGCAGCAGCAACCCCTACGGGCGTGGCAAGGAAAACCCGTAGATTTCTAGCAAGTTCCAAGACTAGCTTAGTGAAAGGAGCATATTCAGCACAGTACAAGATTGAGTCAGCAAGACCCAAGTAAGTTTTGTTAACTGTCATAATTGTGGAGCCAACCATGAGTCTAAAAGAGAGAAGTGCTTAGCATTTAGTCAGCAATGCCACAAGTGTAGAAAATAGAACCATTTTCAAATGTTTTGTAAATCAAGCAAGCCTCCATTCAGTTATTAAGAAAGGTCACTCAAAAAGCAAGTTGATCATATGGAAAGCTGCAACCCTACTTTCTATGTAGATGGTGTATCAGTGTTCGGTGAAACGGTTACTGCAGTAGATTTGTTGGCAAAGAATGAAGTATTTTGTACTGTCCTAATCAATGGTAAACCCACAGAGCTCAAAGTAGACACTGGTTCAAAGTGTAATGTGACGTCAGCAGAAACATTTGCTAAAGTGAGAGCTGGTGAGCGACTTAATTTGGTCAGTTGTGCGAAGCTTGTAGATTTTGGAGGTGAAGAGATTCAAACCGAAGGTTCAGTAGTGCTTTCATGCTATTTGGCTGGGAAAAGTGACAGCTTGCAATTTTATGTAGTCAGAAGACCTGTGGAGTCATTATTAGGTCTCTGAGACAGTTTAAGAATGAAACTGCTTTCTTTTACCAAAGAAGTACATCATGTAAGCACATGTCTCAATTCCAACTCCAGTGAGTATTTTCTTAGAGTATGTTGATGTTTTCGACAACAAGCTAGGCAAACTTCCAGTTGTGTACTCCGTGAAAGTAGACCCAGAGGTCAGTCCAGTGGTCAAACCAGCAAGAAAACGTCCTATAGCTATGCAGGACAAAGTCAAGGTCCAGTTAGACAAAATGGTGCAGAAAGGTGTGATTTGTCCAGTCACAGGACCGAATGAGTGGGTATCTTCCATGGTGACTGCTCAGAAGAAAAATTCAGATGAAATCAAAATATGCATTGACCCAAGAGACTTGAACAAGGCATTAAAAACACCTCATTATCCTATGCGTGCAATTGAGGAGATTGCAACCTTTATGCCAAATGTCACAGTTTTTTCTGTCTTGGATGCAAAGAGTTCATTTTGGCAAGTAATGCTTGATCGCAAATCTTCCTACTGACTACATTCAGTACCCCATTTGCTAGATACAGATTCCTCAGAATGTCTTTTGGAATAAATTCTGCCAGTGACGGCTTTCAGCGTCCAATGGAGTAAAATTTTCAGGCTACCCATGTGTGTAATAATAGCTAATGAAGAAGCAACAGCTCACGGCCAAAGTAAACACCAGAACCTGGATACAATGATGTTCGACCAAAATCCTTTAATTGCACCTTCGTTGTCGTTGGCCGTGAGCTGTTGCTTCTTGGTTGCATTCGCTCTTCTGTTTGGGATTATTGTTACTGTTTTGGTATCATGGCCGAGAATCCTGGGACTGTGGATTTCAACAAAACTCCTGCTATTTTAAGCACCGAAGATGACGTCGAACGTTCTGACGATGCGCCTGTCACCAGAGGCGAGTTTAAGCAGGTTATCTGTCTGCTTTCACAACTTAGTGGTTTGTTGCTGAACGAAGGCAGCAATAGTACACCGGGCTTGCCGCCCAACCAACAAAACGTAAGGGACAACCAGGAACCGGTGGTTAAACGTAAAAGGAACACTTTTGTTGATATTACAGAGGATCTCCATAATTCATGCCAAACGCTAAACGAGCAGCATGAAAAGTGTCCAGGTCCAACGCCGAAGCAAGGGACTGTACAGAATAGTTTTAATATTAAAAAATGGACTAGCAAACATTACAGGTTTGCTGAAGGTATGATGAATTATGACAAAAATGATAACTCTAATAATGCTCAACTCGAGCAACTTGTTGTAGAATTTAACAACAAATTGTATTCCTTTAAAACTACTCAGTTGGAAATAGAATACCTGAATGAATGCATTAGAGTGGGGCGGGTTCCTAAAGGGCTACGCTTTAACAAAATGCCCAATAATGCCACTCCAGGTTCAAAGTTATTTAATGAAATTTCAGATTTGTATGACAGAACTGGCCTAGAATTACTTAAACTAATGGTGGTTGATTATGAAGACAAAACAAATGTACTTCTTGCTGAAATTGATTCAATTAACGCCAGCATAACTGATAATATGAATTTTTCAAGCATTAAAAGGGACTATGAGAATACATTTATAGAAGTAGATAAGCACTGTGATAGGATAGTACAAAGAAAGATTAAGAAGCTAGAAAGAGATTTGCAGGATTATAACAATGGAGCAGCATACATATTTTCAAGAAGTGCTGAGAGGGCTTATCCCAGAAAATACAATTATAATAACAGTTACAAAAACATGACAAGGGGATTATATAATGAGAGGTATGAGGGGTATGGCGGCCAAAATAAAATCTACACCCCAAAAAGAGGGGAGAGACCGCCTTACAAACCCAATCAAAATCAGGTTCAGGATCAGGGTTTTCACTACGCCCCAGGGAGACAAGTATACAAAGAAGCAAATCAGTCAGCCCAGGGGTGGAGCAAATTCAAGAGATAATTGCTCCAATGCCCTCTTTAATGATAGAAACAATTCAAATGCCAACCTGTACAGTAGCAAAACAAGGGAATTTCTCTATTTACAACTATACTGATGTGAAGGCAGATGAATTGTTTTTTGAATTATTTAAGAAGGGATTTCATTATGTACCTGAGAAGCCAATGAACATCTCAAAAACTATTCTGGACCTAAAGCTCTTTACCAGGAACTTAAATTTGAACATTTATTTTAAAGATGAGCAGAACACCAACAACCTCTTTCAAAGAGCTAGTACATTCAACCCACCCCTCCATCCTGTCCTAAAAGTGTTTGAGGATATGGTGGAAACAGAATTCAGATGCCTTTTAAAGAAAGGGAAGGAGCATAATACTAATAACCTCACAAAGGATTATTTTGACACCATAAAGTACCTTAAGCAAGAAGAAATTAGAGCAATGAAACCGGACAAGGGGGGTGGGGTAGTGCTTATGTACAAACACGAATATGAAGCACATATTTCCAATATTTTGCATGACACAGAAAAATACACAGAGGTCTCTATTAACGAACGTAATATCGCATATGCAAATATTAAATTCAAGTTGGAAGACCATCTCATGCAAGGAGTTCTGAATGAGAAGTTATTTAACTATCTTTATGTTCAAAAACCACTGACGCCAATTATATTTGGCATTCCAAAAGTCCATAAGGGTCTTGACCCCTTAAAATTTAGGCCAATAGTTGCTGGTGCAAAAGGCATTACCGAACCATTGGGCAAATTTATTGACATTTCAACCAAAAAACTTGTTTCATCAATACAATGCCTCTGCAAGGACTCATGGGAATTTTTAAAAGGAATAAAGAATGAATTCTTTGACATGACAAACTATATGGTTACCATCGACATAGTGGACTTATTTCCCAGCATACCCCATACCATCGGCATAGAATGGTTCAGCAGAATTCTCATTGAAAAATCGGGTTTCAGCAGCAACATAATCAACTTAATAGTTGAATTTATGGAACTTATACTTAATAATAACTTTATTATTTTCAATGGAGAACTATTCAAACAACAAAAAGGGGTTGCAATGGGCACACCTTGTGCCACGGCCTACTCAAATTTAGTGTTACATTTTTGGGAAAGTAAATTTATTTTCTCAACAAATTGGGTAAAAAATATTGTTCACTATAAAAGATTCCTGGATGACATTTGTATTTTATGGAATGGCAATATTGCGGAATTTGAAAAATTCATACAACATATTAATGACTCTACCAGTTTTTTAAAGTTTACATACAAAATCAACCCTTTGGAGCTGCAGTATCTGGATGTAACCTTAAGGAAGAATAGCATATCAAAACAGTTTGAATCATGTATTTTCAGAAAAAACACTTACTCAAATATGCTTTTACATTTTGAGAGTAATCACCCACTGTTTCAAAAGAAGGGGATCATAAAAGGTCAACTAATAAGAGCATCTAGAATCTGTAGCACGGAAGGTCTCTTCAACAACGAAAAGAATACTTGAAAAGCTATTTCTTGAGAAAGATTACCCAATTGAGCTTTTTGTAATGTTGGCTAATGAAATCTCTCAGAAAAGAAGCACACATTATCCTCCATTACTAGGTTTCAAACAAACCCAAGAAGTAGTTAGCATAAACATGAATGATAAATTTAAAAAGCCTTCTTTTTTATACACATACAACAAGGGCAATGTGGAAATTGAGAACACCATATATAAGTTTTGGCCCATTCTTTGTATTAATGATGACCTTAAAAAAAGTGTTTCTATTAAACCCCAATTCGTTAGAAAAAGGGATTGTAACTTGAAAGAACTTCTGGAAAAGAACGCAATAACCAGCAATAATATAAACCAGCCCACTAGAGGAACTTACAAATGCAATTCTTGCAATCAATGTAGTTTTATATTAAATAACAAAGGGATTTATTTAAAATCTAGAAATATTAATATATGTTCAAGGGGTCATTTTAATTGTAACTCCAAAGGAGTTGTCTACCTGGGAATTTGTGAATATTGTTTAAGCTTTTATGTTGGAAAAACTGAAAGGACTCTAAAAAGAAGGATATACGAGCACAATTATGAAGTTAAAAACAAAAAAGAATCCAATGCATTTTTTAAGCACTCTGTAACTTGTGTTAATATGTGCTTAAAATTTTTGGTGTTAGAACAAGTAAGTACCAGCATAAGAGGAGGTGACTGGGAGGCATCTCTAGAATATAAAGAATTGCTATGGCAGATTAAACTAAATGCCACGAAGCCACCAGGTCTTAATGATGCCATAAGTATCAATAGTGCCCTTAAGCTGCGAAGAGCAAGACTATAGTGAAATAACCTTATGTAAAACTGACAAGGTTCCTAAATAGTTCTTTGGTTTGTTTAAGCAATATTATACCCAAGAACATGTCTGCTTGTTGTGAGTAAGGATGAATATAGGATGACAGTTTTAGGATGGGCTAGGTAAAAAGAGGTTCATAACATCCATAAATGTTTTTGGCACTAAGTCAAATTTACATAATTTATATTAAATTAAGATCATTTATGAATTAAATATTATGGGCTGATATATTTGAAAGTGTTTTATAAATATTTTTAAGTAGAACTTTTTTAATCATTGACTTTCTATTCCTTTAAGAGGTAGCTTATATTTACTACATTGAAGTTACCCGTAATAATATTACTATTGTTATTAATAATTGTTGTTTGGTAATAGTTATTTATTAATGCCATTTAAAAATTTGAAGGATAGGATTTTGATATGACTTGCTTATAGTCACAATATGCTTTAACAGTTTTTAACTACTTGGTCTTTTGCAAGATAAACAAACTTTTAACTTATAAATTTTATATGTTTCACTTAAATTTGTTAGTTATGGACTTTTAATAATGTAAATGATAATGTTTTGTTAAGTAATGAAAATGTATGTGTAAGATTGTGATTGAAGCTATTTTTAAGACAAAAAGCATCTGCTAATACAGCTTTAAGCATCAAGCATGGCTTAATTAAGTACAAGTAATTGCAATCAATTACAATTAATAATAGGATGATTGGGAAGCCAAATGCATATAAAAATGGAAGGTATTCCCAGTTTCTAATTGTCTTGAAAAAGCCTGGGAGAGCCCGGGCGAAAGCGCTTGACTGCATTGGTGTGTTCATTTGTGAGCTGTACGTTTTTTCTGTGGACAACGAAGGTGTAATTAAAGGATTTTGGTCGAACATCATTGTATCCAGGTTCTGGTGTTTACTTTGGCCGTGAGCTGTTGCTTCTTGGTTGCATTCGCTCTTCTGTTTGGAATAATAGCTAATGATTTACTAGTTGGAGGTAATGGTAAAACAGAGCATGACAGAAACCTCAGGAAAGTTCTGGACAGAGCCTATGAAGTGAATTTAAAGCTGAATCCTCTGATGTGCAAATTCAAATTACCAGACGTTACTTATGTAGGTCATTTATTTACCAGTACAGGCTTACGACCAGATCCTTCTAAACAAGCAACCATTCTTGGGATGCCAGCTCCAGACAATGTCCAAGCCTTACAGCATTTTCTTAGTATGGTTAACTCATCGTCTTCTTTCGGCTTTTCCTGTTAGGGGTCGCCACAGCAGATCATCTGTTTCCATTTCTTCCTGTCCTCTGCATCTTGCTCTGTCACACCAACCACCTGCATGTCCTCTCTCACCACATCCATAAACTTTATCTTAGGCCTTCCTCTTTTCTTGTTACCTGGCAGCTTCATCCTTAGCATCTTTTTCCCAATATACTCAGCATCCCTCCTCAGCACATGTCCAAACCAACGTAATCTTGCCTCTCTGGCTTTGTCTCCAAACCTTCCAACCTGGGCTGATCCTCTAATATACTTATTCCTGATCCTGTCCACCCTTGTCACACCCAGTGCAAATCTTAACATCTTTAACTCTGCCACATCCAGGTCTAACTCCTGCCTTTTTGTCAGTGCCACTGTCTCCAACCCATATAACATAACTGGTCTCACTACCCTCTTGTAAACCTTCCCTTTCACTCTTACAGGTATTCGTCTGTCACAAATCACTTGGGCAAATTTATTCCTAACTTTAGTGAGTTATAAGCACCTTTAAGAGAGCTGACATGCAAAAATGTTGCCTGGTCATGGTTAGAACAACACCAGTGAGCATTTGATAACCTCAAACAGCAAATTGCTGATACTATGATGTCCCACAAACCAGTAGTTCTTTCCTGTGATGCTTCAAAGTTCGGTCTTGGCGCAGTTATTCTTCAAGAGGGCAGACCTGTTGCCTGTGCATCTAGAACTCTTACCCAAACTGAGATGCAGTATGCTAAAATTGAGAAGGAACTTTTGGCAATTGTGTTCACATGTTCGAAGTTCCATGATTATATTTATAGCCATGCAATCCAGATATAAACTGACCATCAATCTCTAGTTACTATTTTAAAGAAGCCTATGCATTCTGCTCCAGCAAGATTACAAAGAATGATGCTCAAATTGCAAAAGTACAATTTCAAGATGGTCTGTACAAAGGGTAAACTTCTTTATCTGGTTGAGACCTTATCCAGATCACCCAGCAATACCATGGAACAGCTTGATGCAGAGAATTTTGACTGATATCATAGAAGTGTGTAATTTTTCTTCCACAAGACTTGATGAGCTGAGAGATCATACAAAGACTGATCCAATTTTGCAAAAGCTCAACCACTTCATCAATGTAGGATGGCTGTCAAAACAATCCAGTGTAGCGCTAGAAGTATAACCTTACTTTCTATACAGAGATGAGATGCTGATGGAAGATGGTATCATTTTCAAAAGTCCAAACGTTGTTGTTCCTACTTCCTTACAACATGAATACATTCAAATTTTACATTGTGGCCACTCTACCAAAAGAAGGGTGTGAGGGCTAGTAGTTTGGCCTTCTCTAGCAAAATACATTGATAAAGTGCTTTCTTCTTGTTCAGTGTGCAACAGTATTAAGCCACATTTGCAAAAAGAGCCACTTTATGTAAGCCAAATTCCTGAACTACCTTGGTCAACAGTAGCAACTGACATATTTGAGTGGAACAGTCAACATTACTTAGTGTTGGTAGACTCTTATTCAAACTGGTTTGAGATTGATTTGCTACCTAACCTAACATCCAGTGCTGTTACTACTAAGATGAAACGTTATTTCTCAGTCCATGGTAGTCCACACAAAGTTATTTCTGACAACGGTTTTAAGTTTACCAGTCAAATGTTTCAGGGATTTGCTAAAGAGTGGGACTTTCTCTATCTCACTAGCAATCATGAATATCCTCAGTCAAACAGCCTTGCTGAACATACAGTACAAAGTGCAAAGCAATTACTGGAGAGGTCAAAGCATGACAATACCGATATCTTCTTGAATTCATTGAGTCTCAGAAATATACCCCATGACAGCCAACTAGGCTTGCCTGATCAGAGACTTCTATCTAGGCAAACTAGAACAACCTTGCCTATCAATTGTAGTTTTTTGGTGCCTAATGCTAAAAACAACAGAGCAATCAAAGCCCAACATTTTAAAAAGCATTCTTCTCAGATGTCCAGCTATGATAAAATGAGCAGATTTCTTCATCCATTAAAAGAAGGAGAGACAATGAGGATGCAAACGGCGAAACGCTTTGATTGAATTGGTCAGGTGAGAGGTATATGTACCGATCTGACATCCTTAGTAGAATCTAAAGGTACAGAGCACAGGAGAAACTGCAGACATCTTCTTCCTGTATCAGTAATGATATCACAGCATTGTACATGTGATATAGACTCTAGATCTCAGAGCAACCCTGACAATGTTTGTACCGAAGAACATGTCTCAGTATCCATTCCCATTCCTGATGATGTCCCAGTTGTCCCCAAAGTTGAAAATTCTTTGAAGACAGTACCTTTTGCTAGATCCAATTCTGACTTTTATGTTACGTGATCAGGTCGTATTTCCAGATCTAGTGTAAAATACACAGCAACTTGGACATAATTGTTTTATATGTGTCTAATTTTATTTGACTGCATGTCAAATAACTAGTTCTGTATAACTGCATGTCAAAAGATTGTTTCTGTAAATTGCATGTAATTCAATACTGTTATTTCATATAAGGACTATTTTTCAAAGAGGGAGGATGTAGATCAGAGCATGTGCATGTACCTTTAAGAAGCATTTATAGATGTAGCACATACATATAAATACAGAGCACGTGCATACAGTAGTGCCATTTTGAGAGAAGAGCCAGAGTGTTAACATGAATGAGTGTGGTAGTCAAGTCTGTTTATAAGTTTATTTAAGTTTAAGTTACAAAGCCTCATTTCTGATGTGTTTTTGTGAAATAAAGCTGCTTGAACAGAACCCACAAATGTTTGTCTGTTTTACCCAGACCAGACAAGCAACAGTTATCCAAACTGTAGCTCACAATTCATAACTATCATACTGGTTATAATTAAGAACGTTCTTTGTGAAATCATGACAGAAAGCAAAACATGATATATATACACACAGACACACAGACACACACACACACACACACGCACACACACATACACACACCTCTCAACTGTACAGATTTTTGCAGAATGTCCAGATGTTTGATGTTTGCCTGATATTTTGGTCCATTTTTCATAAAATTGTGGTTTTCTGGCAAGTCATTAAAGACTGAAGGCAGAAAATAATTACACACATTTGAGTTTCAGACTTCATACCCTTCAAAAAATGCATATTAACAAAAAACCTGTTATTCTATCAACTTTCTAAGTTTGTAAGAGCAATATTTAAAACTGTCCCTATTTTTGGGCCTTTGTCCCTCCATTATTTATGGCTCTGTTCAGATTTCTTGGTCTAAGAGGTTCAGAGGTACGAATACAGTAGACAGTCAATTATCTGAACTAACTGGGACCTAGGGTAGTTCAGATTATCAAACTGTTCAGATATTCAAACATATATTGAACTGAATAAAAAACTTCTAAAATCTTGTTTTTTCAGCATGCAGGGAATACACTTTTCCACCATTCAGCGATTCCAGTGGACAATAAAGAATATTTTTCACAAGCTCAAAAACACACACAAGCAAATATGTATAATGTTTACATATTCAGACTTTATGATTTTTTCTACTCTTGGAAGACTGCATTTGGATAATTGACGTTCAGATAACTGACTGTCTACTGTCTCTCTCTCTCTGTGTATATATATATATATATATATATATATATATATATATATATAGATACACACACACACACACACACACACACACACACACACACACACACACACACACAAGAACAAAAACAATGCATGCTGGAAAAGATTCCCACTATTCCCACTGGTAAAGATAAAGAACTAGTTATGTTAACACGGTGTCCGGGAAGACAACTGGTATGCAACTTATATACAATATAAGAAACAATATAATAGCAAAACTGCATATCCGCAACCTTGTTATGAAAATAACAATAAGGTAGGTGACACTAATCACAAGAAGGTTCCTTCTGATCACTTATGGTAACAGCTGTGTTGACCTTTTTCATTTCAGTGTTGGTTAATTTATACAAAGTACAATTGAGCAATTTGGGAAATCTAGTAACAATATACTTGACCCTTTAGAATCCAAACCCCCCCTGCATAGGTCAGAGAGGCTGGCCAAGAAACTAGACCAAGCAGTAGGAGAGACAAGCAATCAGTATCAACCTCCACAGCCTCAGCAAAAATAATTTATTCCCCATCACTGGCAGAAAGGAAGAAGGGGAAGGGACGGAAGAAGAAGAACAAAGAGAAAGAGTTATTAAGGTCAGATAGACATTAGCTATATTCATCAGAATGATACCGTTTTGAATATGAAGGGATTTTAGCCAAATACAATGCTTTCGATACTTTTAATTACAGTGGTTTTCAATACTTTTAATTACAGTGGTTTGGACATCTGGTGATATATTTTTCTCTATTTCAAAAGGGCTTTACATTTATTCCAAGTAAGTACTTTGATTTAGTTGACTGTATTATAAAACTGAAATTATTTACTAGGAAGATTAATTTGCCTTTTTTTTCAATGAAGCTACTCAACTGTAGGGATACACTTTTTCAGAAAAAGAGTATTTTTAACCCTACTCCCCACCTTATAATACAAGCTCTCGAGACAGCTTATATAAACTATTTTTACAAATTGGAAAATAGAAGGACTGTCTAGAAACATTATAATTTGTATTAAGATGAAGAAGAATTATTGAATAAGCTAAATGGGGATAAATCTTTGAGGGTCATGAAGCCTGATAAGGGAGGTTTAGTGATCTACGACTATAGATTACTTGATTATCATATTTAAAACTCTTCAGGAACAGAGCACTTATTTGGCTATTTCAAGAAATGAAATTTATCTTGCATTTAGAGGGATAGATTTACAGAGGGATGAATGACTAATGCAAGGCACAATCAATGCACTAGTACTTGAGTTTTTGATGAATCCTCGTCCTAGAATTCCTACTATTTTTGGATTCCCAAAGGGCACAAGAACATTAATGATCCACCATTCTGACCTGTAGTAGCTGCTCAGGGCTCTAAAACATATCCATTAACAGTATACATTGACTGGCTGCTGAAGCCTGTGTATAACAAGGTATGATATATCCTAAAAGACTCATAGGATTTTTTAGGGAGACCGAAAATGAGCTATGCTCTGACAATGTTGTCTTTTTAAAGCTTTACATGGTAGATCTTTTTACATGTATTCCCCATGAAGCTCTGTTGGATATAGATTTTTTAAATCGTCTTGGCATCAAACTTACTATGGAGTAGGTCAAAGGTGTTGCAATGGGTGCTGCTTGTGCAATGATTTTTGCTAACTTGGTCATGCTAACTTGAGAGAGAAAAATAGTTTTCCATTCAGTTTACTAGTAGTATTGTAAACTTTATTTAAAATTATGTTTTTATTTTATGGAGTGGTACCAGTGAATATTTAATGAATTTCCTTAAGGATACACAGAGACACAGGTGTTTTAAAATGTACATGTAATTTTAATCTTGACTAAACTGATTTTTTTTAGATAAGAGCATCAGTAAGCACAATGGTATTTTTTCATCTAAAATTTATAGAAAACCTACTTTTAGCAACATTTTTTTATTTTTTCAACAGTTTCAAGCCACTTTTCCCTTAAGAAGTTGATGCTCAAGGGACAATTTATACATTTGACCTGTATGATTTCTGATGATGATGATGTGTATAGATGGGAGGCCGAAAAAACTGGAAGGGATGTTCCTTGATAGGAGATACCTGAGGAATTTGGTTTTAGATATATTCTGGGAAATAATGTAAAAAAGGAACAATTTTAAGCCCCTTTTGGGAGTACGTTTAGGACAAGAAGTGATCAGAGATGCTAACAACATTCAGAACATTTCAGATGAAACCTGCATAAGAGCTGTCATGATTCCATATAGTTTGAACAGCAATGTAAGTAAGGATAATAAGAATAATTGGGCCATTTTCAAGGCTAGTGAGACAATTCATCAAATTATGGGTGACAACCATTGTTTTGTACATAAAATCACTGCCAGTGTTAAACAGAAACTGGAAAGGGTATGGTGGGAAGTGTATACAGTAGGGCTGTAAGGAGAGGGACTTGTAAGTGAGGTACTTGTAATAAATGTGTTTATATTTTCATTGGTGAAAGATTAGTTTTGGAGAATGTTAATGGCAATATTATTTCACCTTGTGGTGGGAATTGTAACAGCAAATGTCTGGTTTATATTATATATATATATATATATATATATATATATATATATATATATATAGATATAGATATGTGTGTGTGTGTGTGTGTGTGTGTGTGTAGTGTATATGTGTATATATATATATATATATATATATATATATATATATATATATATATATATGTATATCTATATATATATATTATATGGAGACAGTCTCTTGTCCCTAATATTTTTTTATTCTTCCTGATCTGTACATTAGTAGAATATTTATCAGTCCTGTTGAAAACTAGAGAGTACTTATTTTTATAGGTAGATGTCATTTAGCATTCAAGCCTTAAACTTCATTAAACAGTTCACAGATCTTCTTCTCATTATTTTTAATAAAAACTGGCATGAGTTCAAAACCATGTCTAATGAACATCTCAACCAATTCAGTATAAAAACTGAGTTCATGCCTTTCCCATTAGGGAACTTATATCACGCTTACCCTACAGAACTATGTTAAGTCTTAAACATTCATTCAAATGTGTATTCCCTAACTGTAAACTATGAAGCTTTGTCCAGTCTCTTTTAATATAGTTGTATCATGTTATCTAATGTTAAAAAAATCCAATCTATTAATGTGCTCATTGTCCCAATAAATACACCCCAAACCCACAGGTCTTTGCTAAAACGTGCTCATTGACTCAATACATACCCCCCCAAACCCATAGGTCTTTGCTAACCAGTTAGAGAAACTAAAATTATGGTTATCTGCATTATTCACCCCATTATCTCTGTTGAATGATATAAAAATGTCTCTCTGAGTGTTTAGAGAATTAACAGTACCTGTTTTATTTACTTATCTGAGTCAATCCATAAACAATTCCTAGATTTTGTCCTGCATTGTCTCCCTGAAAAACTGGAGAGGAACCATCCACCACTGAAGTATAAATATCATTCTTCTGTTGTTTGCCAACCAGGGAGGTACTGGTACTAGAAGGAGTCAAAACTAATTGGAACTGCAAAAATGTTACACAAGTTGAGTGACTTCACCTTGATATTTTGTATGTCCACAGAGAGTGCTTCCATCCTAATGAGGGAGGATAGTGTATTCTACAAAGGCAGACTGCCAACAAATGCTTTCAAAGGAAATCTTCCAATGTCCAGCCATCAGTGATAACCAAACTCCTTAGACACATGTGCAAAAATCAAACCAGTAACCAAAAGCAATGCACATTGGAAAAGATTCTTAATGGTAAAGGTAAAAAACTAGTCATTTTAACATGGCAACTGGTAATAGTCTATTTATTAATAAACACACAAAACAGCAAAATAAAATATAAAAGATTGAGTGCTTTCATTCTGTACGTCATCTGAAGGACTTCATCAGAACAAGAAACAATGTACATTCTTTGCTTTTAAATGCCATCTAATTAATTAAATCTGTATGGTGCATTTAAAGGTATACCATAGAAAAACAAGCTTGCAACTTCATTGCCTGTAACTAATTATAAATGCAATGAGTACATTTTGTTTTAGTTCTGTCAACATGGTGCCCATTTATGACTAACTCAGTTTTATTATATAACTTAAAGATATATTTTTATATCCCTTCATTGGTTTCAACATATTTTAATACATTTTCATATAACATAAATTTATACAACTTAACTGGGATCAGACATATTGAAATGAATGGGGACACTTGTTTATTATTTTCCTAGTAAGTTTATATATTGCATATATAATTAGTGTTTGATTATATCTATATTTATATCTATATATCTCTCTATATCTATCTATCTATATATATATATATATATATGTGTGTATATATATATATATATATATATATATATATATATATATATATATATATATGTATATGGATCCCCTTCAGAAACCACCCGAACTCCCACTTACCCAAAATCCAAAAGACTGAGACAAAAAAACCTGACATCCCAGAAGACCAACTGCCAGGAACACCGACAAAACACTAACTGTAAGTAACCGATCGCCCAACCCACAAATACAGTAAAACCGAAGCACAGAAAACCCACCCATGTGCGGGGCTTTGCCCCCCACACACCCACTAACTAAATATACCAACTCCAAGATAACACTACCACAGAGGTAAGGGGCAAAGGTCAGCATGCTGGCCAAGTGGTTACTTACAGTTAGTGATTTGTCAGTCTTCCAGATGGTCTGTCTTCTGGGATGTTGGGATTTTCATCTCGGTCTTTTGGGTTTCGAGTAAGTGGGATTTCAGGTTTCTAAAGGGGACCCATATATATATATATATATATATATATATATATATATATATATATATATATATCTAAATAAATATATCTATATATATAAATAAATATATATATATATATATATATATATATATAAATACACACACACACACACACACACACACACATATATACAGACACACACATGCACTGCTACAGACTTATTTTACAGCCTTTTGGCTGCTTTACATACAGAATAATAGAATAGCTGAGTTTGGGAATTTGCCCATATCCCACTATAGTGCAAATCTTGGACATGGTATATATAATATTCAGTTGGTATGAATGACGAAAACCTCGCAGAAGTTGTAGTGCCCAAGATGAAAGAAAAAGAGGTGCACACCCTAGAAGAAGTAAGAACATTATTAAGGAAAATTAAATCAGGGAAAGCAGCAGGCTCAGACAAGGTCACAGCAGATATGATAAAGATGTGGGGAAAAATGGCTCTTGAAGGTATTCATAACAGTATGGAGAGAAAGACATATTCCAGATAATTGGTGAATAAGCATAGTAGTGCCAGTGTTCAAGATCAAAGGGAACATTACCATCTGTGGGTACTATAGAGGTATCAAACTCCTATCAAATTGCATGAAAATTCTGGAGAGGGTGACTGATAAAAGAATATGTAGAGTAGCAGAAAGTAAGATGTGAAAATGAGCAGTTCAGATTCAGATAAGGATGCAGCACAACTGACACAATGTTTGCAGTGAGATAGATACTTGAGAAGAAGCCAAAAATGAGAAAAAGAGTCCAAATGGGCATTCCTAGACTTGGAGAAAGTATATGATAAGGTCCAAAGAAAGTTGATTTGGGTAGTCCTGTGGTAGTTTGGAGTCCCAGACCCAGACCCAATGTTTGCAGTGAGACAGTGAGACAGATACTTCAGAAGAAGCTAGAAATGAGGAAAGAGCCCAAGTGGGCATTCCTAGACTTGGAGAAAGTATATGACAAGTTCCCAAGAAAGGTGATTTGGGTAGTTCTGTGGTGGTTTGGAGTCGCAGAAACACTGACAGAACTAGTGCAAGCTATGTACAAGGGCCCAATGACTCAAGTCCAAACAGTGTTTGGTCTCACAGAGGGGTTCCCAGTGGGATTGAGTGTTTATTAGAGTGCAACTCTGAGTCCACTGCTGTTCATAATGCGGATGTACTACATTAGCAAACATGCCAGCAAAGTTGCTGTATGCGGATGATGTGACATTACAGACTGAGTCTGGGCAATAATTTCAGCAAAGTGTGGGGGGGATGAAATTGAATACATATAAGATAGTTGTAATAGCAGCAAATGGTGACTGGCCACCAACAATAGACACTTCAAATAATACAGGCACTGCTGATATTATTTTTAATAGCTCCTAATATTTTCACATTTATAATTATAGTGTCTTTACATTTACATGTAAACATGCAGAATTGTCTAGTAGGGGTTATTATTTCATCCCCACCGAACATGCTGACATTACAAAAATTGTCAGTGAACTCAAACAATTTACTCGGAATCTTAATCTGAGTTTACTTTTCAATTATGTTACGCAGGTTCAATCCCAGGTGATCCTCCAAGTTTCAAGTACTATTAACCCAGAGTCGCACACTGTTTTGGGTACCTTTGAAAAAGTCTGTGAACTTGATGTATGACATCTTTTAAAAAGTCATACTAATGTTCATTATAATTTGGATTATAATCAGTGGTCATTATTGAACGAGTACAAGTTAACTTCCAACCTGAGAGTTATGCAACCTGATAAAGGGGGAGGCTTGGTCATTATGGACCAATTGGATTATGAACAATGGTTGTTAAATATATTATACAATAGCTTATATCTTGAAGCCTCCATCAATGAGATCAATACAGTATATCACAAAATTTATGTCATCTTGTATGATAGGCTTATGCAGGGCCAGATAATGCTAGATCAATAAAAATAATTATGCACACCAATACTCCAAAGGCACCCAGGATATTTGGTGTGCCTAAAATTCACAATAACCTATCTGACCCGGTTTACTATCAACAACCCGATGATTAGAATCGTGACCATTGAGAACCATGATATGTTTGATCAACCTCATGAATATTAGGTAGGTTACATGGGTGACAATGAAATGTTGATGTCCAGTTGTCGATAATAATATCGAAAAAAGACAGTTTGGAAATCCTGTGAGTCCCTAGAGAGTATTTATTATTTTTTGATTTCTTCCATCCCACACGTTAGTTCCAGATTCAATGAGTAAATGGGAACATCCCCTGTTGCCATAGTGCTTTCATGCTGTTTAAAACAATATACATTTAGACAATCATGTGACATTATAGCATAAACATATGCAGTATTCTAAAAATGAGAAAGAAAAAAGAGTTGAGCTGCATAATAATGTAGTAGCATATTGTACACTGTGACAATATCTGTAGATTTGAACAGCAACATACACCAAATATGCCATAGCAGCAATCAGAGACTGCAGTGTTTGGCCATTATAAAAGTTTATATGTATAGCAGGTACTGACTTACCAACTGTTATTCTAAAGGAAGTGTACCACCAGGTATTAAATATTTAAAATATTTATAATATAATATTTATATTTCTAATTGCTGCTAGGAAATATCACTGTAGCAGCTTCCTAGAACGACCTTTTCTGTTAGTCTGTTTAAATACCCGAAGTCGCGTGAGCGACGCCCATAAAGACGAAACTAACTTGTTTTCTCACATTTAAGCTGTCGACGTTTGCAACATTGACATTTTGGTTGTTGGACATATAAATTTGGGATATATGACTGTCGTGTAAGTGAATTACAATATTTTGATAGTAAACCATCTGACCCTCTCCTAAGGCCGATAGCTGATGCTGGCAATTCTTAAACTTATTGTATAGCCAGATCAATTGATTACCATCTCAAAAAACATGTTATTGCTATAGGTTCATAGGTAGGTACTAGGCTATTAGCCCTAGGGCCTATATAAGCCTTGCCAAAACGGTACCCTGGCTTTCGCCCCCCAAGAAAATTATTTTCCTGTGCCCCTGTCGAGAAGAGCCACAGAAGTGATCCCTGGGGTGAATTTCCTATTTCCCATCCAGTCTTCAAGATTTTTCTTGAAGAGTGCTAATGAGGAGTTCTGTTTGACATAGATAGGTAGTCTGTTCCAGAGTATGGGAAGTCTCTGGGACAGGAATCTATCCCTCCAGCATGTTCTGTTTATTGTGGTGACAAGGTTTAGGTCCCTAGAACATGTAGCTCAGAGGGATTGGGATTTCTTTAAGTGGAGCATGTCCAGCAGCTCTGGGTTTGACATAGCTTTGTATGTTAAGCAGAGATCGCCTCTGAGTAGGTGATATGCGATGGATTAAAGCTGGAGTTTTTTGAGACAGTCTGCGTATGGCATCTGTTTGAGGCCAGTAATCCTCTTTGTGAGGTATTTCTGTGGCCTTTCCAGTTGTTGTAGATGTCTTGTGCTGTACATACCAAAAGGGGCATTGTACTCTATAATGGGTCTAATGAGTGATGAGTACTCATTCACGGTGTCACCAATAAGTGCACAATACTTCTTCTTGTTTGTAAAAATAAAAATGGATTTATTGCAAGAGAATAAAAACCACTAAACAGTGTTTAGCGCTTTCACCCACTGAAATGTGGGCTTCTTCAGAACACTTTTAGAAATAAACAAGCTGTTTAAATTTAAAAATCGGTGCCAAAGAAAACGGCATTTAAAGCCGTATACATGTTTTTCACTTCATTGTACAAGGTATATAAATCACCATATAACTATACTTCCTACTGAACATAACATTCAGTTAAAAACATTGAATTTAAATGCATATCTGCTTCACTTGTACAACTTCACAAATCACTCGTGACAATAATTCATATATAGTACAAAAATTTTTTTGTCACTAAAACATCTCATAAATATATAATGACATCCTACAAGCATGTTAAATACTAAAAATACAGAAATAATAATAAAGGTGTGTCATACTATATGTGCATAAATATTGATCTGACTCAAAATCAATATACTTGTCATCACGTGTGCATACACTACTTAAAACACTGCTGTTATCTATCTAAAATACTATAGCGATTGTGTAATAAGAATCCTTGAAGATGTATTGATCATATCTATACTGCTGGGAAAATAGTAAGTTTGAACTCACAAATATGAATCTATTGCATCTCCAGAATGGATTTGCAAGAAATGAAATCATTAAGTCCAGGTGGATTCACTGCATCTAAATATAGTTGCCACCAAGTTTCCTTAAACCCTAACAGGGTTTTGTAATCACACCCACAAGGGTCTGAATGAATGATTTCCAATATAGCAAACTGGAATTTGTGGGATTCTCCCATCTTCTCAATGTGTCTATATAATGCATTTGTGGTGTCTTTCCTTCTTATGCTATAAATGTGATCGTATATGCGTTTTCTAAAACATCTTTCGGTTTTACCTATGTAAAATCCCAAACATTGGGTGCACTTAGCCAGATATACAAACATTTTAGTGTTACAGTTACCATTTTTGAATTTCACTGTCGTATGAACTACATTTTCTATTGTTAATTTAGCTGTTTTAAAATGTATGTACATTGGTTACACATCCCACATTTAGTTGTATATTTCCTTTTATCTTTATAAATCCTTGTTATTGATGTTGTCTGATGAGGTCTCTCAAGGTACCTTTTTATGTTGTGCCCCATCTTATACACAAATCTTGGTTTTGCTCCTATAATGTCTTTCCAACTGGAATCCCCCAACATCAGAAAGCAGTATTTAGTTAATATATTAATTACCTGCTCAACTTCCAAATTATAAGTGAGTATGCAAGATCGCTGGTATTGGATAGTTTCATTTTCACCATATTCGTGTTTATTTCTTCCATCATTTAATCTGAATCTATTAACATCCCCAGATCCCAATAGGGGTTTATATTTATTCCCCCATTCCAACATGACATATTGTCCTACTTTTTGCATCATCTCAATGGGATATCCTCTCTCTTGAAACAAATGTGTTATAAAAGTAATTTCATCTACCATGTCAGTGTTATGGGAGGTCATCCGTGCAGCCCGTATACATTGTCCCTTAAATATATTATACTTCATTTTCTCTGGATGACAACTTCCATATTCTAGGTATTCATTAGAAAAAGTACTCTTCCGATGTATGCAGGATTTTGTTTCCCCTCCATTTCTATAAATGAATGTGTCTAAGTAAGGCAAACCTATTTGACTATAGGCATGAGTGAATTTCAAAAATGTGCTGCTGTTGTTAATGAAATCAATAAAAATGTGTAGATTCTCAATACTGTTATCCTGTAGAATATAAATGTCATCTAGGAATCTAGAGTAATGCCTAATTCTCTTGAAATTTTCACTAGGGATGGTATCCTCCCAATCTAACATTACCAAGTTTGCAAAAATGGGTGCACAAGCTGCACCCATTGCCACTCCCCTAGTTTGACGGAAGTGTTCACCTTCATAATAAATAAAATTATTGTCTAACACCATGGACATACATTCCATTATCAAACAAATTTTGTCCCAATCAAAATTAGTATGTCTCCTGATGCTGCTACAAAAGGCATCCAAACCATCTTGTTTGGGGATACATGAAAATAAATCTACAACATCTATAGTAACTACTGTGTGTCTTTCTTTGCATATATCTATTGGAGAGTTACTTAGGAATTCCCATTAATCCTTAAGCATATGAACTATTTTATCATATATAGGTTTTAGCCAGACATCTACTATTTTACCTATTGGATAAGTTTTAGATTTGCTGCCTGAAACTATAGGTCGAAGGGGTGGATCTGATATGTTCTTGTGAACTTTCGGTATACCTACTAACATCGCTAATCTGGGAAATTTGACTTTCAGACAATTGAATATCTCATCAGTTATTCTACCATCGATGTGAAATTCCTCTATATATGAATCTATATGCTGATATGCAATATGAACCTCATTAATGGATATAGATTCATAGTTTCCCGACTGATGTAAAATATCATACATTTTTTAATGTATTGATTGTTATCATAAATAACCACCCCTCCCCTTTGTCGGGCTTCATTACTCTGATGTTATTATCCTTTTGCAGAGCCATTAATGTTTGAATTTCTTCCTGATTTATTATTTTTCACTTTGTGATAAAGTTGATATATCTCACGCATCACTAATTTTTCATAAATGTCTACATAGGGGTGACTGGAGGGAATAAAAGTACTTTTTTTCTTTATTTTAGGATCTTTAGTACCACTTTTTGGCAACTTTTGACTATCCTTAAACAAAATAGATAAATTTATTTTTCTCACAAACTTTTTTGTCTGAGCGATGAGTAGAGGGGAACAATGACCTCTTTCTTCTGGATGAGAAACCTTTTGTGATGAGGTGAGCCATGTAGAAGGATTTTCTGACCACTGTGGTGATGTGATTATCAAAAGAGAGACTACTGTCCACCTGTGTCCCAAGGTCTCTTATCACACTTTCGGCATTAAGTAGATTACCACTTATGTGGTAGTTCATGGGTACAGAGTTTTTACCAAAGGGGATGACAATACACTTTTTGGCATTGAGCTTCAGGCCATGGCTTTGACACCAGGCATCTGTTTCAGTAAGTCCCTTTTGTAGTATGTCCACATCGTTAGGAGTTTCGATTATGGCTCCTAGTTTGCAGTCATCTGCAAACTTTGTTAGCCTGTACTTCAGAAAAGTAGATATCAAACAGGAGAGGAACCAGGACTGAACATTGTGGTACTCCACTTGTCACTGGTCTGAAGTCAGATTTGGAGTCTGCTACTTTCACAGTGTGGGTTCTGTCCATGAGCCAGTTGGCAACCCATCTTGTGACATAGGGATTTATACCTAGTTTAGTGAGCTTATCTATAATTCCAGAATGGGGGATGGTGTCGAAAGCCTTGGCGAGATCTAGATAAGTTGTGTGAACCACCTTACCCTCATCTATGGCTTTGGAGACTGCTTCAAAGAAGTCAATCAGGTTTAGGAGACATGATCTGCCTTTTACAAACCCGAACTGGGTAGGATCCAGAGTTTGGAGATTACCAATGTCTTTGTTTATGAGTTCCATGATGATACGTTCCATGGCCTTGCAGATCAGGCCCATCAGGCTAAGAGGGCAGTAGTTCCCGGGGTCCATTGTGGCTCCCCCTTTGTGGAGTGGGATAACCGTCGCGGTGCACCATTCAGTGGGCACAAAGCCTGAGGTGAGGCCCGTGATTGAACATGGTACTTAGGTAGGGTGCCAGTTCATTCTGTAGTTCATGTAGAACACAGCCTGGGATATTGTCAGGTCCCATGGATGCTGTGTTCTTGGTTTTGGAGAGTGTGTTTTTTACTTGTGCAGCCATGATTACAGGAACTTTGCATTCTTCCGGTATAGAGATGGGCCCTCTAGGGGGTGAGAGGGGTGTAAAGTTAGCACTGAACCTATATGCCAGGATGTTGGCAATATCAGTTGGTTCTGTATATTTAGTGCCATTCTGCTGTAACTCAGAGCAGATCTGAGTGTTGCCATTGAGATTCTTGACATAGCTATAGAATGCTTTGTTGTTGTCTTTAGAGTCAGTGGCAATTTTGTTTTCGTAACTAGATTTGGAGGATTTTATGAGTGATCTCAGCTTCTTACTGAGGTTGACCAGGGAGTTCCTCCAGTCATGGGATTTTACTCTTTTTTGCAACAGTTTCTTTCTTCTGTTGTAGAGTTTGTTTATGGCAGAGGACCACCAGATTGGCTTCCTTTTTTTGGAGGATAGCATCTTGGTTCTATTAGGGATAGCATTATCCATGCACTCGTGTAAGTGCTTATAAAGTGCATTTGTGTAGGATTCAGCAGTTGTACCTCTATTGTCCGTCTGCATGGGTGTCATGAAGTTTGCCACTTCTGTCTTAAGAAGTGTGAAGTTGGCTTTGGAGAAGTTTTTACGGTGGTTTCCCTAATTGGGGGTGGGGGCAGGATGTGGATGTCTGGGTTGATTAGCTTGTGGTCGGATCTGACCAACAAGGAATTGACCTCTGCTGTGGAACACCGGTTGCCCATGTTGGTAATGACCAGGTCTAGGATATTGCTGCCCCTGGTGGGGGTGTGAATAAGTTGATCCAAGGCATTGGAATTTATGAATTCCAGAAAATGTTGAGCAAAAGAGTTGGTACATGAGTAGTTTTCCCAGTTAATGGTGGGGTAGTTGAAATCGCCCATTATTAGGGTGTTGGGTTGTACCCTAATGCTTTCCAGTGTATCAAGAAATGAGGAGTGGGAATCCTGCAGCATGGTGGGGGGTCTGTAGCAAGCTACAATTTGGATTGCGGTCTTGCCCAGAGTTAGTTGCACTTGGATAATCTCAGATGCATTATGCTGTGCAACTAGCCTGGAGGTGTGGATATCCTTAATGAATATGGACACGCCTCCACCTTTAGTGCTTCATTCCGGGTTAGGTGGCCGAAAGGTGTGGTATGAATTATAGCCTGGTAATGCAGGGGTGCTCTCTGAAGCTTTGAACTAGGTCTCTGTCACTGTACAGATGTCGATGTTCTCCATTTTAAAATACTGGATCCCCTTAGAATGACACCAGAAGCTTAGCCAATTGTTGAAGTCAATCATTTTGTCCTTGTACTGTGGTATCATTCTGGGTGATGGCAGGATGCTACTCAGGGTTAGGGTCATACCTGCCTGGGCTACAAGATCAGAGAGCTTCTCCATGTCTCTTTTCATGTAGTCCAGGGAGGTGCATCTCAGGTCATTCACACCAACATGGACAATGACAGTGTCATATTTGTACTTGTTGTGGAGTGACCTGAGTGCGTGCATTATGTGGCAGATCCTGGCACCTGACACGCAGCTGACAGTAACTTTCTCCTTGTTTAGCCTGGTGAGTGGAACATCAGTGTGCCTGACTCTAGAGTCACCTATGACTAGAGTGTTGGGTACGTTGTTATGCCTTAAGGGCTGTGGTTGAGTGGCACACTGAGTTTGTGGGATATGTGTCATTTGGGTTGTGTTGAGGGGTGGAGTTTGCTTGCGTTTCTGCTTTGGAGGTCCCTGATGCTTGGACAGGTTTTTATTGAGAGCCTCCACAAATGTAGGTGTGTGTTTTGTGTTTTTATGTGTGTGTTATGGTGGTGTAGGTTTTGAGGGACTATGTGATGAGTGTGGTGTGGTGCAAGTGTTTACCTTCTCCTCTTGACTGTCTAGTCCAGTCTTGGGTGAAGAGAGCTTTGCTTCCAGTTTGGCTATATAATTGCATCTCTCATAGGCTGTAGTGTTGTTGGGTGGTAGCAGAAGAGGGTTGTCTGTGTACATGAGGCAATTGCTGCATTGACCCAAGATGCCCAGATTCATCAGGTAGATAGGAGAAATCACTGGGAGATGACCCTTAGACATGCTGGATTGGTGCTTATTTATTAAGTACTAAAAACTGCTTTCCTCTAGACAAGTGAGGAAAGTTGAGTGCTGTAGTAATTTGCAGCTTATTTAGTGATTACAACAAGTTCTGAACAAGTGCTGAGTTCAAAGAAACAGATTTGAGTGCTGAAACTAAAAAACTGGCTAGTTCTAAGAAACAAAATTAAGCTAGAAGGCTTCCCTCCAACACAGAAAGGCTTGGGGGCTCAGAAGCCTACAAACAGTCTAGACCACTTACAGGAAAGGCAGGACTTTATATACTTTATCTTTGCAGAGACTCCTGGGACTTTTTAACAAAATGTAGGGACTTGGACTTGGCACTTAACCTAGTTTTTATTACAATCGATGTGAAAGACTTGTTCAAAAGCACACGGTATACTATAGGGCAAGAATGGTTCAAGGAATATTTGTCATTCCACCTACACCTCGACAAAATCAAGTCGATATTTTAACTACATTAATGGAGCTTGTTATGGATAATAACTACATTTACTTTCAGGGCCAGTATTTTAAACAGAACTCAGGCATTGCTGTGGCCTCCTGTTTGCTAACATTGTCATGGCAGCCAAGGAGAGTTAAGTTCTTGTTTGATTGTCTATTCTTCCAGTATATCCATTTAAACACATTATTTGGATAATATATTTGTGGCCTGGGTGGGTCCAGTTGACCTCATCAAGGAATTTATTTGTTATATAAATGGTACAATTTCTTTTCTGGCAGTCACTCATATCATGGGACATGGATTTATTAACTATTTGGATGTATCCTTAATCACTGATCCTTCGGAATGAGATATCTCATACAAGATTTATCAGAACCCAACCTATTCCATTGGCCTTCTACACTATAGCAATAGCCATCCCTACCATCAGAAGCAGGCAGCTATCAAAGGGCAGATTGTAAAGGCTGCAGGGATGGTTTCCAAATAGGATGACTTTATTGCTGAATGCAACAATTTGCAAGATATATTCATCAATAGAAGATACCCTGAAGCCACGGTTTCATCTGTCATGAATGAGGTTATAAACAAGAGGAAATCTCAGTTTTATGTTCCACATTTGGAGCCTACCAATCATGGGTTAGGCCCCATTACCTCTACTGAAGATGGAACACCAGTAACTTTTTCACCAAATCTTCTTGACATTAATCAGCCCCCTACCCAGGTGGCCACTGCTACCAAATTTGGACATCCTTTCATTACTACGTATAATGCAGACAGTGAGCAGATAGATGCTATCATATCAAAAAACTGGAAACTTATCTCAAGTAAGAAGGAAGTCTATGAAAAACTTAGTGCTCATGCCCCAAAATAATTTATAAACATGGGCGATCATTCATAAATTATTTTGATAACATGTCCAATACTAGTGGTGACATTCCAGCAAAAATGGTGAAGTGTGATGCATGTACTCAGTGCCATCTGATTTAATCAGAGGACGACATCAAGGTGAATAACATGACTATTAGAATAAATGGACATTATAACTGTCATATGCAGGGCAATGTTTATATTGCTCTTTGTAAACAATGCCCTGCATTCTATGTGGGCAAGACAGAGCACAAATTAAAGCAGGCATTTATGTGCATTCCTATGAAATAAAAAATCAAAAGCCCACCAACGCATTGTATAAACATTTGGCCAAATACTGGAACCATTCATTTGGGTCTTCTATTCTGGAACAAGTGGAACATAATCTGAGAGGTGGTCTATGGTCAAGCATCCTGGAACAACAGGAGTTATGGTGGCAGATTTTTCTTAATGTCTCCATCACCTGGCTTGAATGAGGTTATCAGTATTAATAGCCTTTTAATATTGTGGGCCTATGAAAATGTAATTTATACTAATTTTGTTTTATTTTTAATGAGTATCCTTTGGTTAAATTTATATTTCATATGTACTTAATATTGTGGTGCTGTTTTGATTATATGCTTTTACTTCAGCGTGTGTTGGTATTTTATATTTTAAATATTTCCCAGTATATCACATGATTTGTAGAGAGTATAAAGTTTGTCACATGACTGGTAATTATTATCTGATGAAGTCTATCATTAAGTGGATGAAACTGCTCATGTTTTTAAATATTGTTGGTTTTACAAGTGTTGCCGAATGATATTAAAGTGTTGCCAATTAGTTCCGGATATTTGCTGTCTGGTGCGTTTTTCTTATTTTAGTTTCAGTTTGTGGGTGTGTTTACATACAGGAAGAAGATAAAAGGAAACAAGGGAGTCCAGCAAAGAGGTGGATGGATTGTGTGAGAAAAGACTTGCAACAGTCAGGTATGAGTATCGAAGAAAGTAGGACAGTAGCATTAAATAGGGAGAGATGGTGACAAGTGACACGACACCCTGACCCCATGTAGAAAATGGGAAAAATTGGGTTGATGATGATTAGAGTACTACTTATTATTGGAAAATGCATTTTGTTTCTATTACTAATTTTAAAATTATGCCTGATTTTTGAGCCTCCTCCACCTCCATTATTTTTGCTTTTGTCTCCAGTTCTAGGAAAATATCAATTTAACTTAAATAACAGGGTGTCACAAAATAGAAAGTAGACCCTTTAAATTATGATGATTTACAATTTGGCAAGATGATCATCTCACTTCCCTATCATCATCAGAGAGTTGTGGTCATGAACACTATATGTGTATCAAGAAAAATAAATTAGTGAGCAGCCAAGATACGTTCACAAAAACAGTTTATATGAATGTATCTTTTTGGTTCACTGATTTATTTTTCATGTTTCTGTGTTGTGGCTGGTGAACAGTCCATGCTTTTTTGGGGAGACACTTTATGTGTATACTAGCTGGGACTGTTGTATTAGCAGCTAAGGCAGTTAACTACAACTTACTCGTTTTTTTATTCAAACATAAAATAGCTGTGCTGAGCTTTACTACTTCGCAAAAAGAAGCAATAGAATGAAAACCAGCACAAATAAGGGGTGCAGGAAATATACTTTAAAAAATGAACTTTATTCAAGTATCTTATTGCAGGTCTGGCCCAGACGATATAGTACTCTTACATGGCTACACAGAGTTCTGTAGTTTCCAGCAGAGGGCTTGGAGAAATCAGACCTGAACCAAATAATAGATCTAACTCCTCAGCAGCTCCATACTGTGACTTACATAAGCAAACTGACAACAAATAGTGTGAGTAGAGATGATGGGTAATAGTCCAGGGATTCATCCAAGCTACTTTTATTCTAGTATTGAGTTACAGTCCTAAAGGTATATGGAACAGGAAGTGCTACCTGTTTAAATGTATACCTGTAGCCTGAAGACTCAGTGATGTGACCTTAGCACTGATTTAGTATTGACAGTGAAAGTTTCAGTAAGCAGAGTTCCCTGTTTTCCTGTTTTTGAGCATTTTCTTTACAAGGCATTCTAGGGACTTTTTGTTTATTACAAAATGTACTAGATGTTCTTCATGTAGCACCTTGATATAACTATTTCAGTGGTATTTCCCTAAGTGCAACAGTGATGATGTTCCTTGATGATATGTATTACTAACTCATGTAACTCCTTACCTGGTTTACTCTCTATATATATGTATATATATATATATATATATATATATATATATATATATATATATATATATATATATATATATATATATTCACCAATACTGGGCACAGGAATAGATCACCCACAACATTCAAATGTAACTAAGATTATGATGGAATAATTTAAGACGAATTCAGGTAATATAAGACTGAATGAAGCAAGACGTTGTTGTAACATCTGAACGAGGAACTGCCTTTTATCTTAAGTAAATGTAGTCTAGAAAAAGTGCAGACAGTGACACGAAAGGCAAAGTATGTCTCTTGCTGGTGTGACAGCTATTGAGAAAGTTTCTCTATATGCCATGCTAGAAGAGTTTCAGCAAAAGCAATCTTGCAATTCAAGTGATAGTCATAGTAAGAAAAGTTATTCTAGTAGCAATTATAACTGGATGGTAACTTAACTATAAAAGAAGTTGTTTGACTGCATTTGAATATTCATAGATTCAGCTGTCAGCCTTGCATGCTTTGCCAGACTGATTGGTTGAAAACTCACAATAGAAAGTGTTTATATCTTGCATATGTTTGTCACTCTCAGTTTTTAAACTAGTGTTTGCGAGTTTAAAGGTATCTCACAATCCTCTTAGAAGACTGCGTGTGTGTGTGTGTGTGTGTGTGTGTGTGTGTGTGTGTGTGTGTGTGTGTGTGTGTGTGTGTGTGTGTGTGTGTGAGATCATCATAATTGCCACCAAATACAGTGTGATGTACTACTTTCAGTGCCAAAATTTAAATCTCTGTTGTTCCCCATAAATGTTACAATTTTTTTGCCAGTTTTATTATGAGCTATGTCATAATTATATGTTTGAATGTGCATTAATTAGACACAGTCAGCAGAATGATTTTAGACTGTATAATGGACTTAAGATTATATTTTCAGTACTTGGGCTGCTTAGCACACAGAAATTTCCCTGGCTATTATAACACTACCCATTGCTCTCATGATACATCCAACTCCTATAGTGACCAAAAGAACAGCTACTACTATCCACATAATTAACTAAGCAAGTACAACAGGCCTTTTTCTTTTGCATCACACACACACACACACACACACACACACACACACACACACACACACACACACACACACACACACACACACACACACACACCCCTAAAGAAAATTTAATATCACCAATCCACCTACAGCATGCCTTTGGGATGTGGAAGGAAATCAGCGTACCCTGTGAAAACCTACATGAACACAGAGATGCAATAGTGAGCGGGCCTAGGCCCTCCATAACTGGACAGATCATGCATCACATTCCTGCATCCCATTTCCTCATTCCATTTTGCCCTAAAAAGTATTTGCAGGGAAAAATGGTAAATGTATATGCATGGGAGCAGTCATTAATGCCTATAAGCAAATGGTTCTGCATTTGCAACTGGTAACTACTACATATTACAATCTTATATAGGCTGCAATCTCTCAGAGTTAATGTGTTGAATTCTGCTGTATTTCTCCTGTCTATTTTAGTTATATGATGATCACTTGTTTCACACTAAAATGTAAAAGGTTGTATGAAATTACTGGTGTTTTGATTATAATCAAGATTATGATCATTTTGCTCTGATGTAGACACTCGAATACTGTATCAGTGCATAAAACTGTGACTGAAAAGGGGTCCTTGTAGTTTAGCCTTAACTGTTCAAAATGAATTAATAGAATAAAAAGTAAAGAGCATGACAGAGTCATTTACTTCTTTTCTGCCATGTCCCCTTTAGAGCTCATATATATTTTTTCTTTTTTAAAAGAAACACATAAACCTTATTAATAAACACAGGTTGAAAGGAGCATACAACTTGTGGTGCAGTACTCATACATGGTACACCAAAAATCATCATGTGATGGTTGACCCTTCTTTTCAGTTTATAACATATACATTAGTTTCATTCTTTCATATCCACTCAAACATTTCTGTTAATACAAAAGAGGGTGATGAAGATATCTACCCTCATATCAATGGTCTCTAAACTCATGATTATGCCACTATCCTGTTCTTGAACTGTTTGTAAGTTTCTGTGAGGCCATTTTTTGCTTGGGCTAAAGGAAAGTCTCTCTGTTGATTAGTGGCAGTGAAAAACATTGAGCAGCCTGCCTGCCCCTGTGGGAGTGGTTACTGACTTGAAACTGTAGTTTTATTGGCCATTCTGGGTCAATTCCAAAACTCCTTCATCTTCCTCTCTTAAAACCTGGTTGCCTCGTGGTTTTGGCGTCTTTTCAGGCTTGTTGGCTGTTGGTGAAGCACCCACCAAGAGGAGAAAACGCTGAGAGAAGAAAGGAGCCACTTTTGAGACTTTAAGTATTTTTCCTCTGTTTATTTGCTAAGTTTTTCTGCATAGCCACCTATTTTGAGCATTTTCTGGCTTGTTAAATTTGATTTCTGCATTAGTAACTGTATTTTGAGCACAACCTAGAGCTGTTTACTGAATTTCCTGTTTGCACTTATTTTTAAAATCTTTTTTTCTCAAAAATTGCATTTTATCTGTTTTTGGCCTAGCACTCTTGTATAGGGTCATTTACTGCACTGTTATAACTTGTTGATACTTGTTAACCTCTGCTATCGCTGAAAAAACAAAAAAACAAAAAAAATCTTGTTTTTTCCCACTTTTCTGAGATTTAAAAAAGTTCAGTTACAGGCTTGCTGTTCTTGAACTGTTTGTAAGTTTCTGTGAGGCCATTTTTTGCTTGGGCTAAAGGAAAGTCTCTCTGTTGATCAGTGGCAGTGAAAAACATTGAGCAGCCTGCCTGCCCCTGTGGGAGTGGTTACTGTCTGGAAACTGTAGTTTTATTGGCCATTCTGGGTCAATTCCAGAACTCCTTCATCTTCCTCTCTTAAAACCTGGTTGCCTCGTGGTTTTGGCGTATTTTCAGGCTTGTTGGCTATTGGTGAAGCACCCACCAAGAGGAGAAAACGCTGAGAGAAGAAAGGAGCCACTTTTGAGACTTTAAGTATTTTTCCTCTGTTTATTTGCTAAGTTTTTTCAGCATAGCCGCCTATTTTGAGCATTTTCTGGCTTGTTAAATTTGATTTCTGCATTAGTAACTATATTTTGAGCACAACCTAGAGCTGTTTACTGAATTTCCTGTTTGCACTTATTTTTAAAATCATTTTTTTCTCAAAACTTGCATTTTATCTGTCTTTGGCCTAGCATTCTTGTGTGGGGTCATTTACTGCACTGTTATAACTTGTTGATCCTTGTTAACCTCTTCTATCTCTGAAAAAACAAAAAAAAACTAAAAAATCTTGCTTTTTTCCCACTTTTCTGGGATTTAGAAAAGTTCATTTACAGGCTTGCTGTTCTTGAACTGTTTGTAAGTTTCTGTGAGGCCATTTTTTGCTTGGGCTAAAGGAAAGTCTCTCTGTTGATCAGTGGCAGTGAAAAACATTGAGCAGCCTGCCTGCCCCTGTGGGAGTGGTTACTGACTTGAAACTGTAGTTTTATTGGCCATTTTGGGTCAGTTCCAGAACTCCTTCATCTTCCTCTCTTAAAACCCTCTTTTGCGTGATTTTGCGCATTTTTGAGCAAAGCGCAACAACGGGCAGCGCCGCCTAATTGGGTTTAAACTATTCCTGGCTCCACAAAGTCTGCTCTTCACTTTTTCCCGTAGAACTGCTCTATCTCTCAATTTAAACACCATATTCTCATTCTAAGGCCCTTCACTGGTCCAATTAAGTAATCCTACAAGTTAGTACTATTAAACCATAAGCACTACTTACTCTTATACTCTCTACGATTACCCTGTCCTCTATTGGTCCATCTTAAATTCAGTTTCCCTATTACTCTAGCATGTCCAAAGGTCAGTCAATGGTTTCCTCTCCAGTCCAGCTGGTGAATCTGGGAATTTTGAGGCAATGTTACAACTGTCTCATGTACACGGACAACCCTCTCCTCCTCCAAACAGGTAAAAAATATATGTGAGAGATGCAACTATTTAGCCAAACTGGAGGCTGAGCTCTCTCATCTCAAAACTGGCGTAACCAGTCAGGAGGAGAAGGTAACCTCACACAACACAATTCCAGTATCACATAGTCCCACCACATCAGCGAACCAAACACATAAATACACAAAAACATACTCGGAGGCTCTAAATAAAAATCTACCTAAGCAACAGAGACCTCCAAAGCAGACATCCAAGCAAATGCTACCTCAAAACAAAACACACATAACCCACAAAGTCAGTGTGCCAAGCAGCCACAGCCCTTAAGGCTGAATAACACACCTGATACTCTTGTTATAGGTGACTCTATTGTCAGACACACTGACGTCCCGCTCACCAGGCTGAATAAAGAGAAGGTCACAGTGAGCTGCCTGTCTGGTGCTAGGATCCGACACATAACGCAAGCACTCAGGTCACTCCAAAGCAAATACAAATATGACTCAGTCATTGTACATGCTGGTGTGAATGACCTGAGATGTACCTCCCTGGACTACATGAAAAGGGACATAGAGGAGCTCTTTGATCATGTAGCCCAAGCTGGTATGACCCTGACCTTGAGCAGCATCTTACCCTCACCTAGAATGATGCCACAGTACAAAGACAAAATGATCGATTTTAACAATTGGCTAAAATTTTGGTGTCATTCAAAGGGGATCCAGTGTCTGTCAGCCTGGGATGATATGCTCGATAAGCCACGTTGCTTCGCTAGGGACGGCTTGCACCTGTCACCACTGGGCTTTTGGATATTGGCAAAGGCTCTTGCCACCCCCATAGTGCCTTTTTTAGGCAAGGCTCAAAAGTCAAAACCACCCCCATAGACAGCACAAGGAACAAGAAACTAAGGGTAATGCTGCTAAACGCCAGAAGTCTTAACCTCAAGATGCACGCACTCTAAGCTCTCCTCAGTATGGAGAACATCGATATCTGTGCAGTGACAGAAACCTGGTTCAAGGCTCCAGAGAGCACCCCAGCACTACCAGGCTATACCTCATATCATGCTTTTCGGCCCCAAAACCCGGACCGAACCACAAAAGGAGGGGGAGTTTCCATATTTATCAAGGATATCCAGACCTCCAGGTTAGTGGCATTGCACAAAGTATCGGAGACCATCCATGTGCAACTAACAGTGGGCAAGACTGCTTTTCAGTTTATAGCATCCTACAGACCACCCTCTCAAAGTCAGGAATCCCATTCAGCTTTCCTGAAAACATTGGAAAACATGAAGATCTCTCCGAACACCATTATATTGGGTGACTTAAACTACCCAAACATTGACTGGAAGCACTACTCAAGCCCCAGCACCTTAGCCCAAAGATTCCTGGAAATTATAAACTCAAATGCTATGGAACAACTAGTCACCACTCCCACAAGAGGGGACAACATACTAGACCTGATCCTTACCAACATGGGGACTCTATGCTCCACACCAGAAGTATATCCCTCGTTGGTAAGATCAGACCATAAATTAATTTCACTGGATGTCCACATCCCGACCCCACCCCCAGCCCAGAAAACCGCAGTGAAAAACTTCTCAAAAGCGAAATTCTCACTTCTCAAAACCGAAGTAGAATCCTTCAAGGCCCCAGGGCCAGTGGAAACTACAGCCCAAACTGCAGAATCCTATATAAATGCATTCTACGGACATCTCCAAGAATGCATGGATCATGCTATCCCAAACAAAACCAAGACCCAATCATCCAAAGGCAGGCATCCAGTCTGGTGGACCCCTGCCATAAATAAACTGTACAACAGAAGGAGGAAGCTACTACATGATAGAGCAAAATCCCTAATAGGGAAGGCATCTCTGATCAGTACTAGCAAAAAATTACGATCCCTCATAAAATCCTCCAAGACCAGCTTTGAGAGAAAAATTGCACAGGACACCAAAGACAATCATAAGGCTTTTTTCAGTTATGTTAGAAACCTGGGATGCAACTCCCAGACTTGTTCTGAGTTGATTCTAAACGACAAAAAATACACTGAAACCACAGACATCGCCAATATCCTGGCAGACAGGTTCTGTGCAAACTTCTCCACCCCCCCCCCCAAAAGAGCAAGTATCTATCCCGGCAGAGGGCTGCCTCCCAAACATCTCAGATGCTCAGGTGAAGGCTGCCCTCTCCAAAGCAAAAAACACTGCTTCCATGGGACCAGATGGTGTCCCAGGTTGCGTCCTACATGAACTACAAGAGGAACTAATCCCTCAAATAAAACAGCTATACAATCTCAGCCTCACTACAGGATATGTGCCCACAGAATGGTGTACAGCAACAGTGGTCCCACTCCACAAAGGTGGAGCCGCTACGGACCCTGGAAACTATTGCCCCATAAGCCTGACTAGCTTAGTCTGCAAGGCTATGGAGAGGATCATCATGGAGCTCATAAACAAAGACATTGGGGACCTACAGACACTAGATCCTACCCAGTTCGGCTTTGTCAAGGGCAGATCCTGCCTTTTGAACCTGGTTGACTTCTTTGAAACAGTCACCAAAGCCATAGATGAAGGGAAGGAAGTCCACACAGCATATCTGGACCTTGCAAAGGCATTTGACACAATACCCCACTCGGGCATCATAGATAAGCTATCCAGCTTAAAATATAAACCCCTATGTCACAAGATGGGTCGCAAACTGGCTCAAAGACAGAACCCACAGAGTGAGAGTTGCTGGAGCCATGTCAGACTTGAAACTGGTCACAAGTGGCGTCCCACAGGGTTCTGTCCTGGGACCACTCTTGTTCGGTATATACTTTTCCAAGGTACAGGCAAACATGGGAGGACTATGGCTCACCAAGTTCGCAGACGACTGCAAACTGGGCAACATAATCAACTCTCCAGCTGACACAAACATCCTTCAAAAAGGTCTCACAGAGACAGATAACTGGTGCCAGCACCATGGTTTAAAGCTAAATGCCAAAACATGTATAGTCATACCCTTTGGCAAAAACAATGTGCCCACAAATTACCACATAGGCAGAACCCCATCAAGTACAGAGAAAGTTATTAGGGACCTGGGGACCCAAGTTGATAGCAATCTCTCCTTTGAAAACCACATTGCCAAAGTGGTAAGAAAGACCTTCTACATAGCCCACCTCATCACAAAGGGATTCACATCTAGATCAAGAGAGGTAATCGTGCCCCTTTATTCATCCCTCATCAGGCCCATCATAGAATACAATGCCCCATTTGGGATGCACCTTACCCGACACCTGCAGCAATAAGAAAGACCCCAAAAGTATCTCACCAAGAGGCTCAAGGGTCTCAAACAGATGCCATATGCTGCTCGGTTAAAAAAACTCCAGCTCTACTCAGTTGCATACCGCCTACTTCGAAGCGATCTATGCCTGACATACAAAGCTATGTCAAATCCAGAATTAATGGACATGCTCCACCTCAGTAAATCTAAATCCCTTAGAGCCACACGCTCGAGGGACTTGAACCTCAGCACAAAAATAAATAGAACTTGCTGGAGGGACAGGTTCATAACTCAGAGGCTCCCTTCGCTCTGGAATAGAATTCCAGTTCATGTGAGGCAGAGCACCTCACTGAATCTCTTCAAGAAGAATCTCGATAAGTGGATGGGGGATCGTAGGTTTGTCCCAGGGATTACTCCCGTGTCACTATTAGACAGAGGCACAGTAAACTAAACCTTAAAAAGGGCACAGTATACTCAAATCAAGGGGTGGCGTAAGCCATACAGAATCGGGCTAGGCTTATAATTGCCCCAGGGCAGATAGCCTAGTATGAACCTATGAACCTATGAACTATGCTTGGCAACTATTACTAGTTGTCCAATAGTACATTTGCAAATTCTGATTTCCTCTCACAAAAGCTGCTTAACTCCCACTTATTCATTCTATGATTCATTCTATGGTCCATGTCTCTTAGCAGTTGTAATAACTGTTTCACTGTTGTCATACAGGGTCTTGTTAACAGTTAGGATTAAACCCTCCAAAGCATTCACATGTTTTTAGTTAGCAGTATTCCCCAGCCAGGTTAGCAGGAAATTGTTTTTACTTAGGCAATAATCATTACCTAGAATTTTCTTCAATGTTGTTGTGTCTTTCGGCTTTTCCCGGTTAGGGGTCACCACAGCAGAACTCCGGTCCGCTAATGACGGGCAGTAGATTTTTACATGCCAAGTTGCCGGCCCTGACACACAACCTTCAACGAAGGTACGCCCATTTACGCATGTCTCCACACAGAAGACGCTCTAGCTGAGAATCGAACAAGACAACATCTTACTGTGAGGTGACAACGCTACTGCAGCACCACTCAATAATATCTTCAAATCTTTTTTATACCTACTTAGTTTGTTACACTCCCAAAAAATTGTGACACCAATCCCCTGCCTGTTCCTGATTACACCTCTAATAGGTTGAACTTGTCAAGGGGAACATCCTATACAAGAATTCTGGCATATAAAAATATTTATGTAAACACTTCCAGCCAATTATTTTGAATTTCCTAGATCCTGAAGCCATTTTCAGTATCCTATAAATTTCTTACCAGTTTTCATCCTTTATCTCTGTTTGTAGGTAGTTCTCCCAAGTTGTTTTTTGACAACCCTTTTTTTCCTCAGCTGTCTAATATTAAGGCTTTATAAATTCTTCCTATGGTTCTGTCTTTCCCAACTTCCTTACACCCCCACCCCCCCTCCCCCCCCGATTGTATAATTTTCATTAGCTTGGGTCTTTCCCTCCCTTCCCTCTGGAGTAAGTTTTTATATTTTATGGAGATATCATAAATCATTCTATACAATAAGACATTTCTTTTGTTTATCTGGAATTTATCACATATCTTCATCCATTCCAGTTATTCCCTATTTTGTTGCAGTTCATCCCAGAAATTTCAGTGGGCACCCTGGTAGTGCAGGGCTATAATGCCTTCCATAGATTCAGGCAAGCTACTGTATAGGAAGAGACCAAAGGCAGAGGTGTCTCAGTCTATATCTACAACAAAAACAGGATGATGCGTTTGAGCTTCTCCATGTCCAGATTTTCATAGGCAAAGTCCCATATCATATCCTTGCTAGCTATGACCCAAGAAACTCATACTCATACTTGGACTTACCAAAGGCCTTCACCATTCAATCCAATACCACATTTATGGGTGACTTCAACTCCCCCACTATAAACTGGGGTACCTACAGGCCCAGAGATTCCTGGACTTTGTAAATACAAACACTTTGAACAAAAAGTCCATACACCCACTAAGGGTGCAAACATACTTGACCTAGTGCTCGCAAGCATGGCAGAATGTTGTACCTCAACTAGTGTGTCTTCTCTGGTAAGGTCAGACAACAAGTTGCCTCCTTCATAATAAAAGTCAATTCTGTCACCTCTGCTAACCCCCTAACATTTAAGTACTGTTCTAATGCAAACGTCTTACTACAAAATGATAACTTGTCAAAATGTCAAGTCCCCCAAACTCCAAGAACACAGTTACCTATGGAGATTTGTTCACAGAAACCCTGTACAATCATGTCAGTATATGAATATATGCATAGAAATAGCTGTACCAACCAAAATAATCCCAGAACTAACTCAAAAACAAGACATCCTGGTGGAATCCAAGCATAAACAGGCTGTACAACAAAAGGAAAAAAAAAGTCATGGCCAAGACTAAGAAGTGCTATGTCCAACATGATAAAAGCATTGTCATTAAGCTAAACAAACAACTAAGAGGACAAATCAAGTCTACTAAAGCCAAATTTCAGATAAAGAGCCTCCAAGGAAAGGACATCTGCAAGACTTTCTCTAGCAATGCACAAAACCTCAAAGGCAGCACACAGCAGTGTGTAGAACTGACTATAAATGAAGTGACCTACATGGAGCCAAAGGATACAGAAAAATTGCTGGCTGGGAAATTCATCTCCAGTTTTACCCCCCTCTCTCCCCTGGCCACCCCACGAGAAATATCATCAAACAACCCCCCCCCAAGCTATCACTATAGAACAGGTCTTAAATGTGCTCAATACGCCCAAAAACGCTGCATCAGTGGTCCCTGATAGTATCTCCAGGATGCCTCTTAAATAACCCTTTGACAACCTTCTCTGGGTTTGAAAGATAAATTAGTATATTATTTGCAAACATGGTGAGCTTCTGTTCCCCTCCTGTCCTTCATCAACCCCTTATTTCAGAATTTTTTATTTTATGAGCCAAAGGTTCTCAATAAATAGCTAATAACAGAGGTGACATGGGGCAACCCTGCTTTGTTCCCCTTCCAGTATTAATACACAGGGTGAGTTTGGCATTAATTTTCACTATTGCCTTAAATCCTTGATATATTTTTATCAAATTAATAAATTGCACCCAAAATTCCATGATCCTCATTACTTCCCATAAATAATCCCAATTTACCCTATCAAATATGTTTTCGTTGTCAGTTGCCACCATCACCAGACTTGTACCTTTCATCTCTGCTGCCCTTAATATTATGTTTGTTCTTAATATGTTATCAAATGTCTGCCTATTTTTTACAAATCTACACTGGTCTCCATCTATCAATCTTGGGAGAATTCCTGCCACCCTATCAGCCAAAATTGTTGCAAATACATTGTAATCATGGTTCAAGACTGATATTGGAAAGTAAGAGCCCAGGTTGCTAGGATCTTTCCATCCGTTTGGAATTACAGAGATTACCAGCCTATGCCAGGCATATTGCATAACTTCCCTTCTTTTTATGCTATTAAACAACCTATGCCATTGAGGTATAATTATGTATTCATATTATTTCTATAATAATATAGGACAACCACCCGCACTAGGCAATTTGCCCTTTGCCAGTTTTACTGTTTGTTGTCTAATTTCCTCCACTGATAATGTTATTTGTCAACATATCTGCCTCCTGACTGAAACTTTGAAACACCCTATCTATTTGTTCTGCTTTATGTATCAGCTTACCTGTGTCCAGTTCTCTTGCTTTCCATATTCACCTTTCCACCTTCTGTTGTCTCATTCTCAAGGCTAAATTTCTTACCATTTTTGGGCCGTCTCCATCATGCAATGTTCTAATAGCTACATGTTTTTGTTTGATTTCCTCTTCATAGGTTCAGAGGCTAACAGCTTAAAAGCCTTTACAATCCTAGTCAATATAACCTGATTTTACCCAGTATATGGCCCCTAGAGGCAGGAGGATAACATGGGTTTGTGCCTATGCCTGGATTATTCTACAGGTTTCACAGATTGCCCCTATCTATCAGGGACATAGGTGACATACCAGGTATGAATGTATGATCCCCCATCCATCAATCCAAACTGATCTTGAAGAAGGCCAGGTAAGGACTTTGCTTAACATGAACAGGAAGCCTATTCCAAAAACAGGAGCAATCTCTGAGACACATATCTGTCTCTCCAGCATTTTCTGTTTGATTCACTGACTAAGTTTAGATCCCAGGAATGGGTGACCTTCATACTGTTTGTCTTGTAGATCTGTAGCAGCTCCATCAGGCTGGATTTGTGAATACCTTGTAGGTCAGGCATTGCTCACTCCTTAATAGTTGATAAGAGACAGAGTAAAGGGAAAGGGCTTAGTGTCTATCCACATAGGACATGTTGCTAACACTGTGTATCTTCTTAGTGAGGAACCTTTAAGGTCACTACAGCTATTATAAGTGCCTAGTCAAGTACATTCCAAATGGCACATTGTACTCGATTATTGGTCTAATGAGTCTAATGAAGGCTGCATACAGTGGAACTATAATCTCCATGGATCTGGATGCCATACCTTTACTTATGAGTTGTGCAACATAGAAGAACTTCCTCACCACTGTGGACATGTGAGGGCCAAAGTTCAGGCTACTACCTATCTGTGCACCTAGATCCCTCACCTCTGAGTCTACTCTTAGGGGTGTGTTGTTAATGTTGTAGTTAGAAGGGGTGTTTGATTTTACAAAGGGTATGATAATGCATTTCTTTGCATTCAGTGTCAGGCCATGTTTCCAACGCCAATCATTTGCTTAATTTAGACCTTCCTGCTGAGTATTTACATCACTGGAGAATTCCATGATTGCCTCCAATTTGCAGTCATCTGCAGACTTTGTCATCCAGAGGCCCTCCACATTGGCCTTGGTGCCCGAGAAGTATATTCCCAATAGCACACCACTAGTAACTGGCCTCCTGCTGGAACTGAATTCACCCACTTTAACCATCTGTGTCTTGTCCATGAGTCAACTGGCTAGCCAACTGGTGACGTAGGAATTTATGTCCAGTTTTGTGAGTTTGCTTATAATAACTGAGTGGGGAATTGTGTCAAATGCTTTGGCCTGGTCGCAGTAGGTAGTATGTACTGTTTTGCCTTATTCAGTGGCATGCATTAGTGACTTTCTCAAAGAAGTCTATCAGATTTAGTAGGCATGACCTGCCCTGGAAAAAGCCAAATTGGGTTGGGTCCACTGTTTGGAGGTTTTCTAAGTCATTATTTATCAGCTCCATGATTATTTTTTCCATGGCCTTACAAATAAAACTAGTCAAGCTTATGAGTCTGTAATTTTCTGGCTCAGTTGATGGTCCTCCCTTATGCAGGGGGATGACCGTAGCTGTTCTCCACTCTATCAGGACAAAGCCAGTCCAGAGTCTGTAGTTAAATAGAGATCTTATTGGGCTGATAAGTACTGATTTAGGCTATTTAAGATGCAGCTTGGTATTTTGTTGGGACCCATTTTTTAGCTTTAGAGAGCACAGTAGCTACCTGTTCATTGGTAATAATTGATGGAGAGTGGTGGAGGGTATTTTTCTTCAAAATGCTCCTTCCAGTCCATTCCAGACTTTCTAATTTATTGCTCTGTGCTTCATGCATTGACCCTTTCTCATCCTGTAATTAATTTATCAATGCTAAACATCATTTCTTCCTCAACCCTTTTCTTCCCAGTTCTTTTTTTCCTTATCCCCATCCCCCTTTTCAGTTTGTGCTTCATTAACTCCCATCCTTCCACTTCATTAATCTGTCCTTTCTCTTGCTTTTCAGCATATTGTAGCAAAATGTCCCTTATTTCAATTTGATTCCTTCATTTTTAAGCCATCCTAACTGAAACCTCCAATGCCTTTCTTTCGTTTCCCCATCCCCCATCTATATCCCTATCTCCAGTAGTGAGTGATTTGATAGCAACATAGCCTGAATTTTTAGATATCTTACTACCTCCCCATATTATTTAGTACTATATATCTGGACTAATCTCAAACGTGTTCCAAATCGGCCAAGAAGTGTGTGTATTTTTTATCTCCATACTTCATGCCTCCAGTATACTTACAACCTATAAATTCTTGTTAAGGATTTTAATATTCTTCCGAGTTTAATTTGAACCATTTCAGTCCCTTGGTGGCATCATCCAGTTTATCCATTACATTCCTGTCTCCCCTATTAACTTTATACTCTGCACTAATGATACTAGCTCATCCATAACCTCCTTTATCACAGTGTTTGTAGATATTGATGGCAGATAAACTTTACTTAGCGTAACTCTCTTGTGTTGCCAATTCTCTTATGAAAATATATCTTCCTTGTTCATCTGCTACATATCTCAAAATCTGTATCAGGACTCTTCTCCTTATCAGTATTATACCCCTCTTTTCCTCTCTTTGGACTGACTGGCAAAACATTCCCTGTTCAATTCTTTTAATGAGGTCTTCATGTTCTTTAGTTTAAAAATGGGTCTCCCGCATTATCATTATATATGTACATTGTTATTAATGTATTTAAGCACCTATCTTAGTTTTTACTTGTCTTTAAGGTCATTAAAATTCCATGACATTACCTAAAGCAACATTGTTCACTTGTTATTTTGCCATATTTCTTCAATATCCCATTATTCTTCTATTTAGATCAGTCCCTGAATTGTTTCTCTAAGATTTTTTTCAACTCCTTCCTCTCTAACCTTATCATTCTTAAAGTACCTTTTTTGTTCCTGCACATATTTGATACAGTCTTTACCTATCTTAAAATCTTGGACTATATACAGATTGGGTCTATATCATATGAGCAAATCGCACAAATTGCGAACGCTTATAATATCGAACGTACCGGACCTCAAAGTGCTTTTCCTGAGATTGTGGTACAATGAAGAATGGGATATTTGCCCTTTCCTCACTGTTGGGATATATATTTAGTGGGGGAGGGGTTCAAAGTCCGGTACATTCAATATTATGAGCGTTCGAAATTTGTGCGATTCGCTCATATGATATAGACCTTACAAATTAAGGTCCACCTACCCCCTTTCTCACCTTTCATTCTTTGTGCTACAGGCTCTGCTTCAAATCAATCTTAAAGTATGCTAATACACTACAGTTTCCTCCAAAGCTGCAATTTTGTTCCCTTTTTTCACTTCTTCATTGCTTGCTTAAGTTATTGTCATCTCATTATATTTCTTACCTTTTTCCCTAGAAAGATTGTCATTTATTCACTCATATATCTTTTGCACTCTTTTCAAGTTTAGTCTGACTTCACTGTGTCACACCACAGGATCTGCCCCAGCACTGCCATCATGCTCACCCTAAGCTATATCTTTTACGTGAGTCTTCGTGGCTCTCCCACTCTCTTTTTTTGATTACAGTTTGTCCCAATAGCGCTGTCCATTAAATGTAGATGGGAACATTATGTATTTATATCTTACTGAATTTTATTCTTTTTTCCACCCTGTCAATCTCCAAAGGGCATACATCGACTTAGTCTTCCTCAAAGTGCAGCATCTAATCTTTAATACCCGTTTAGATGTTAACCAATTTGAATTGTTGACTGTTTCTTAATAAACACTGCTTTCCCTAGCTTCTTGTTATCATTTAGAGCCAAAAATTTAAATCAGAAACACATTCAGTAGCTCTCGGTCTGTCTGTCTGTCTCTATAGCACTTTCTAGATTAGATTAGCTATTTCAAGTGGGACAGCTATTATATTATGTGAAAATGAGACTAAAATTACTGATGCATTATAAATCAGAAAATGTTAAAGAAAGGAAAGTAATCGTCTCTTAAAAGTGATTGCCAAAAATCTCCTTTCTTGAGCACATATAATCCTTCCAGGAGGTGCAGACCCTGGACCACATTTTCAGTTATTTAAGTGTTTATATCCATATAACATTGCCATGTTATATACTCCTGTCCCATGCAACATCCATATGCCTATTTAATTCTAGACTGGGATAGGTTAACATGCTCTTTCTAGTCTGATTTATTCTCATGCATATAATAACAAATGAGAACCCAGTAAATAGATCATAAAAAGAAACTGCCATCATTTATTTTCAGCAGCACCATGCAGCCACACCAACAACTTCAGGACACAGTGCTTTGTTTTAGTAGTTGAGCTTGTCTAAGACCTTCATTTAACTTTTTCATCCTTGCTCCCATAACTACTTCATTTACAATTTTTTATTTCTATTTTTATTTTTAAGTCAATATTGGTTAATCCTTCTCAGTCATAGTGTCTCACCCTTCATATCTCATTCTTGCTCTTCAGTCTCTTCTTCTTATATTACTTCACCATCTCATTCCAAGCTTGTGCAGTTAAACCATCCCAGATTCTTTTGTTATTCTTAATCATCTCCTTGCATCTTTCCTGCATTTGGATTTTAAATGATGGAAATGGTTTTACTGGCCATCTCTCCCCTAATCTGCTTTGTTGCTTATCAGTCCCTTTGCTGCCTTCCTCAGCACCCAGTGCTTGTGATGCCCCAACTTTAAATTGTTGTTATTTATTTAATCCATTCATGACCTCTACAGGCTCTGTGAAATACTTTGTCACAGCCATAAAAATAGTTTGACATCGCTGCATGTGTGGGTTCAAATCTCAGCCCTACAGTTTTACACATCCTGAAGCAAAGGATAAATGTATCTCTGTTCTTTTAATGAAAAAGTTTGCAACTTAACCAGTATTTGGACATGGAAAGTGAGTTGATATGCCTCTGTTATGGACAACTCTGTGGGCTCTTTCTATTAGAACAGCCTAGGCAGGGATACTAGTCCAGTAACTTATTTGTTCCTGCATATATTTGATACAGCCGTTACCTTCACTTCCCTTAGGTATATTACTAAACTGGAGGTTTTCTCTGTACTCATAATCTTCCAATTCTTTTTTTTTCTCTATAACCTCTTCTTCAGTTGCCTCCATTTTAGCCAAGCAAATAGAGTAGTCACTTTTCCTTCTTTTAATTTCATGGAACTCATCTGAATGCGAGATAAAGCAGTTTCTATTTCTTCCAACCTGGAGTCTGTCTTTCTTATATATTCCTGCATCATCTCATTTGTTTTGACAATTTCTTTATATATTTTGTCCTTTAATTTAACAATTTCTGCAGTGTTAGTATCAGGAAGTACCTTCATGGGTGGATACCCAATTCAGGGAACCTTATGGCTTGTTCTAAATTTTCTTGTTTCCTGAATACTTTCTTTTTTTATATCTACTTTACGGAGTGACCTTAAACTTTTAAAACAATGTTCAACACTTTTGCTTGGCTTAATTTTAACCATCAAAGCCCCTATTAGAGCTAGAGGGGTAAAAGTCAACTCTGTTCACCTCCACACCATGCTGGAAGTCCCCCAGTATCTGATTTTTTTCCCCAACTGCTATTTGCCAAGATGACCTTTAAGCAACCAATAATGCCTAACAGGGCATGTGTTACTGTGTAAATAATGCATGCCCAGAGGTGGCGGCATCTACACCCCTGGATGAGGCTTAGAGAATAGGATGTCTGTTAAAGTGTTTTGCATTTGTTTGTTTTTTGTTTTTAATATATATATATATATATATATATATATATATATATATTTTTTTTTTTTTTTTTTCATGTAAAATAGTTCCTCTGCCTAATGCCTCAAACTTAGTGCAATATATGTAAATGTTGTTGGAGGAAGCATTTTACACACACACACTCTCTCTCTCACAGATACCCCCCCCCCACACACACACACACACATTCAAACATTTAGAAGCAATGCAGATTTCAAAAAGCATGACTAAACTTAATTAATAATGCCAACCATTAAAAGCTTCTTACCTCCATATGTCTGAACTGCCCAGATTTTCAAAGAATGCCCAGATGTTTGCTTGATTTTTATTTTGAGTCTGTTCCTCATAAAATTTGTTGTTTACTGGCAAACCATATCATACCTCTCAACCTCTTACAGCAAGAAATCCAGACAATGGTATAAATAATGGGAGGACAAAGGCCCAAAAGAGGATACTTTTTTGGATATTGCTCTTAGAAACTTAGAAAGGTGATAGAATAACAGGTTTTTCATTAATGTGAATTTTTCTGAAGGATAAGAAGTCTGAAACTGAAATGTGTGCCATTATTTTCTGACTTCAGTCTTCAATGACTTGCCAGTGATTTGCCAGAAAACCACAATTTTATGAGACATGGATCAATAATAGGGTCTATGTCATGACATCGAAGTGTCAAAACTTTGAATGTTATAACATCGAACCGGAAACCTCGAAGACTGACAATATCGAAGCCGCGGAACATCAAATTCTTCCCCAGGGAAAGAATTCGGTGGGCTGTTTCCGTGGCTTTGCTATTTCCTAAACTGTGGAGTGATCTTGGGAGTTGGTATATTTAAGTAGAGGGGGTGGGGGGCAAAGCTCCCCACATTATAAATAGTTTACAGTGTTTGTGTGTTTCCTGTTTTGTACTGGGACAGCGATTTTTTTCCCAGGGGAAAAAAATCGCTGTTCTCAGTCTTCAGGGTTTTCAGCTTTCATGATTTTGGGTCCGATGTTATAGCACTCGAAGTTTTGACACTTCAATGTTATAATATAGACCCCCAAAAATATGAGGTAAAAATCCGGACATGCCGCAAAAATCAGGACAATTGAGAGGTATGGTTGAAGTCAATAAATAATGACACGCATTTCAGTATCCAACTTAATTTCCTTCAGAAAAATGCATGTCAACGCAAATCTTGTTATTCTTGCAACTTTCTAAGTTTATAAGAGCAATATTTAAAATCTGTCCCCTATTTAGAACCCTCTCCCATTATTTTAGCCGTTATCCAGATATCTTGAGATAAGGGATTGAGAGGTGCGCATACCTCTTAAATGCTGCTGTCACTGCTTGTTCGCTCAGTCTTTTTCTCTCTCTCCCTCTCACACACACACTTCTGCTTTCATATACACTCAGACATAAGCGTAAAACACACAAATTCACAATTTTCTGTTTTTTTTAAATAATTAGTGACTTTTATTTTGCACTCTCTAAACAGCAAAAACACTGCTTAGCAAGCATAGAATAATGTCTGTCAATCTCACTCTCACTTTCATGCGCACATACACACATGCACTTCTCATTTTTTTTTCAGCATTCTTTCTTTATTTCATTTCTATACTCACTAAACAGCAAAAGCTTAGCAAGCGTAAGATAAATTATTCCATTATCTTCCTTACTGTCTGAGTTTCACAACACCTTGATTTGGTGGCATTACCTGTACATTAACATCCTGTGGAGAGCATTCGTTCTCCAGTCAGGGTGCTGATGTATGTTTTGCCCATTCTCTAAATACAAGTGCTGTGGGATGCAAATTCTCCTTGCTGCTTCTCACTTAAAGTGTTTGGCTTGTATAGTATAAAGTCTTGACACCATGAGGTGTACTATTTGCTGTGGGTTCATTAAATCACTTTCTAATGTCAACAGATATCACTTGTGTCTAAGAAAATGTTTATTCACTGAACAGGTCTAACAAAAAAGATGTCAGGAGATAGTTAGCACAATTATGACAAAATGGAATGGTGTGCATGTGCAAGAGACAAAGAGACAGACAGACATGGATTGTGCTATCCCAAACAGAACCAAGACGCTATCCTCCAAAAAAAGGAAGCCAATCTGGTGGTCCCCTGTCATAAACAAACTGTACAACAGAAGGAAGAAACTGTTGCAAAAGAGAGTAAAATCCCATGAGTGGAGGAGCTCCCTGGTCAGCCTCAGTAAGAAGCTGAGAGCCCTTATAAGATCCTCCAAAGCTAGCTATGAAAACAAAATCTCCACTAATTCCAAGGACAACCACAAAGCATTCTATAGCTATGTCAAGAATCTCGATGGCAATACCCAGATCTGCTCTGAGTTACAGCACAAAGGCAAAAAAATTACAGAACCAACTGATATTGCCAACATCCTGGCAGATAGGTTCAGTGCTAACTTTACCCCCCCCCTCTCACCCCCTAAAGGGCCCATATCTATACAGGAAGAATGCAGAGTCCCTGTAATCACAACTATGCAGGTAAAAGCTGCACTCTCTAAAGCCAAAAACACAGCATCCATGGGACCGGACAACATCCCAGGCTGTGTTTTACATGAACTTCAGAACAAACTGGCTCCCCACTTAAGCACCATGTTCAATAATAGCCTCGCATCAGGCTTTGTGCCCACTGAATGGCGCACAGCAACAGTTATCCCACTCCACAAAGGGGCAGCCACCACTGATCCCAGGAGCTATCGACCTGTTAGACTGACGAACCTGGTCTGCAAGGCCATGGAACGTATCATCATGGAACTCATAAACAAATACATTGGTAACCTCCAAACTCTGGATCTCACCCAGTTTGGGTTTGTGAAGGGCATATCATGCCTCCTGAACCTGATTGACTTCTTTGAGGCAGTCACTAAAGCCGTGGATGAGGGTAAGGTGGTTCACACAGCCTATCTTGACCTCACCAAGGTTTTTGACACCATCCCCCATTCTGGAATTATAGCTAAACTCACTAAACTAGGTATAAGTCCCTATGTCACAAGATGGGTTGCCAACTAGCTCACTGACAGAACCCACACTGTAAATGTTGCAGACTCCAAATCTGACCTCAAAGCAGTGACAAGTGGAGTACCACAGGGTTCCGTCCTGGGACATCTCCTGTTTGGTATCTACTTCTCTGAAGTACAGGCTAACACAGAAGGCCTCTGGCTAATGAAGTTCGCAGATGACTGCAAACTAGGAGCCATAGTCAAGTCCCCAAATGATGTGGACATCCTACAGAAGGGCCTCACTGAGACAGATGCCTGGTGTCAGAGCCATGGCCTCAAGCTCAATGCCAAAAAGTGCAGTGTCATCCCCTTTGGTAAAAACCCATGAACTACCACATAGTCAGCAATCTACTTAACACCGAATGTGTGATAAGAGACCTTGGGACCCAGGTGGACAGTAGTCTCTCCTTTGATAGTCACATCGCCACAGTAGTCAGGAAGTCCTTCTACGTGACACACCTCATCATAAAAGGGCTTTCATCCAGGAAAAAAGAGGTAATTGTTCCCCTCTACTCGACAGTCATTAGACCCATTATAGAGTACAACGCCCCTTTTGGAATGTACCTCACAAGACATCTGCAGCAGCTGGAAAGGCCACAGAAATACCTCACAAAGAGGATTACTGGCCTCAAACAAATGCCCTACACTGACCGCCTAAAAAAACTCCAGCTTTACTCCATAGCATATCGCCTACTCCGAGGTGATCTCTGCCTAACATATAAAGCTATGTGAAACCTAGAGCTGTTGGACATGCTGCACCTAAAGAAATCCCAATCCCTCCAAGCTACACACTCTAGGGACCTAAACCTTGTCGTCACAATAAACAGGACATGCTGGAGGGATAGATTCCTGTCCCAGAGACTTCCCAAAAGGAATCCCAATCCCTCCGAGCTACATGCTCTAGGGACCTAAACTTTGTCGCCACAATAAACAGGACATGCTGGAGGGATAGATTCCGGTCCCAGAGACTTCCCATGCTCTGGAACAGGCTACCCATCTATGTCAAGCAAAGTTCTTCATTAGCACTCTTCAAGAAAAAGCTTGATGAGTGGATAGGAAATAGGAAATACACCCCGGGGATCACTTCTGTGTCTCTCCTCGACAGTGGCACAGGAAAATAATTTTCTTGGGTGGCATAAGCCAGGGAACCTTGTTGGCTAGGCTTATATAGGCCCTTGGGCTGATAGCCTAGTACCTACCCATGAACCTATGAACCTATTACAGACAGACTTCTGAAGGACTGACACTGGCCTAGTCAGTTAAAGTTCAGTCTCGGGCATTTTTAGTTCTTACAGTCAATACTGATCATCCAAGTGGAACCAGACACCTGCTTATGAGTAGGACCTGGTCACCTTATTTTCAGCAATCCCTTAAATGTGGTTAAAATTATCTTCCTGTGAGCTGCAGTCAGAGATTCAACAGACACTCATAGCCAGTTTTGCTTCTCCACACTTATTCAGATGAACACAAAAGTCTTATGTGCTCTTCACTGACATTAACCAGTTAACAGAGGTAATCAGATATCAGGTCTCCAAGGTATATTATTATGTCTTTCAGTGGCCCATTTGCTGGTGAAGGCCACATCTGTCTAGGTGTTTCCCTATCAGGGATCCACCAAATGACAACTATCCTAATGCTGGAACTTCTGACACCAGCCTTGTCAGTGCCTTATAGGTGACAAGTCACTGTATGTTAGCTTTCCTAATCATATGTGAATTTACCTCTTGTTTGTTCAAATGGTGTTCACAACATTGATGATGGTTACTCTGCATCTGTAACAGTTTAAGGAGCCCAAGCATTGATGCCCCTGATCCAGCCCTTCTTTTTGTGTATCATTCATTTCAGTATAAGGGGTTAGTACATCTGCCCTCCTTCCATCTTTCTTAAACCTTTATCAGTTTAATTAAATGGCCACTCCTTTTCAGATTATAGCTTACTAGTTTATAGTCTCTTAATTCAGGGAGGCATTCCTACTTGATAGCCAGACCAGGTCTTGCTAGTCCAACTCTAGTTTGAAAATTGTTTAAACTAATAGCATGGGCTAAAATGTTTTTCCTCCATCAACACCACCCTCTCCAGAACCTGTGCCCACCCTGAATAAATAGCCATGTTCTTCTTCAGCATTTTCTCTGACTAAGGATCCCAAGAAATATGTCTTCATGGAATGGTACATTAGCTCACCAGGGTTCCATATGATGATCTTTCAATGGACCTCAAGAGCAAGAACCGTGGGCCCTCCCCAGATGACCTAAGTTTGTGAAGACCATAAATATGATGCCAGAGAAGAGGATTGTATCAATATCCAATACCTTTTCTTGTTTTAGGCTGCAGTCTCTTGACCAGATATTGTTGATGGTAGCTGATACCTTTAAAGTCATCATTAGTTTAAGCAAAAAAATAAAATAAATAAAAATAAAACGCATCCTGATGCCATTAGCAACTCCTGAGAAAGGCTAGCAACAATTACTGCCCTCCCATAGTAGTTTGTCTGATCCAAACCCCTTAAGCCTGATTACGCAGTTTTTGACTGAGCCTATGTAGAGAAACCCCAACACTCAAGATAAGAATATCCATAATCCCAGAAGTGCGTCCAGACAGACTTGTGAAGTGGGTACATGGACTCTCAGCATTTCTTAGCGAGTGCCCATTTATGATCTCCAGCAAGCCTTGCTTAACAAGATTGCATATACAGCTGACAGGCATCCTGAGAGTGAGGGCAAAGACAATTTAAAAGCCCATTTAGCCACAGCAGACACTGCAGCTTCTCTGATGGTCCATGTCAAGTATAATGTGATGAATAAGGCAGCCTAGAAATCCACTCTTGCAATAATTTGTCTTAACGACCATGGAATAAAACAAAAGAGGGATATTAATATTTAAATATAAAATAGATTCCAGCAATTAAACCCAACTAAACATACAGATATGGTTAGTCTGACCATGTCAGGAACACAAGAAGCTCACATTCACCTTTACTTTACTACAGAACCACCGGTATCAAAGTTTATTCGTAAACTGTACCATACAAAATAAAAAATATACGAAGATTTCATATCAATAGTATTGCTCTTGCTTTACCAATATCAAAAACAGACTTCCCCAAAGATATTAAAGTAAATAAGTTAGATTTTTTTTCTTACAAATATATACATGTCAGGTATTTGGAAGGAATCTGTTTTTTTACTTTTACTAAAACTTCAAATTAACCATCACCAGTGTCATAAGAATATTTCTTTCTCAGGGGAGCAGTAAATATGTCTTACATAATAGCATTTACCCATGTACTTTTATACCAAGATCATGTGGAAATCCTGCATCAACAGGAAAGTGACCATTAAATATTATATATCTACTCATATTACTCACACTTCGTCCACCATCATTAGTCACCAAATACATGCAAAGTTCATTCATCACTCATCCCTCAATCACAATCAGTACAGTTCACAATTTCATGTTCATGTGTGACCACATCAAAAACAAATCTCCCAACTATATGCATCTATACACTATACCTAAATTTCCCTTAAATATAAATATTATAACCAAAGTGGATACCATAAATAGAATTCCAAAAACTCAGTTATTTAAAAACAAAACACTTTCCATATAAGGGTGTCCAAATATCTAATGTAAGACTCATCTAATTTAAGAATCATCAAACATATATCGGCATGAACATTTGTAAGAAATAACAATAGCACACATGAATAGCACTTGCAACTCAGAACTAATAATGATAAATTAGTACAGATGTTTAATATATATCAATCAATATCAAACAGAGCTCAATAAGTCAAATGGCTCGCTGCAACTTCACCTTTCATCCCCTTTCAAAGTGGTATGCCCCAAGGCTCCATCCTGGGCCTACTGCTATTTAACTTCTTTACTAATAATCTCAACCAAACCTGTCCCCTCTCCACACTTATGCAATACACAGATGACTCCGTCCTCATCATGACCTCTGACAGTCTACCCCACCTACTCTCTCCCTCACTCAGGACACCCTCCACTCAGTTGAAAGATAGCTCACAACTAACCAACTCCTACTTAACCCCAGTAAAACAAAACTACTTCTCTTCCTCCCCAAATCTCTCCAGCACCTCAAAGCCTCTTTCTCATTTTCTTCTGTAAACAACACTACCATTAAGGTCGAGACTTACACTAAATGTCTCAGGATTTTTATAGACGATGAACTTAAATTAGACATCCACATCAAGAAGACACACCAAAAACTAGGACTGCTATACAGAAATAAAAAAAATCTTAACCCAAGAATCTAAATTCTCCCTAGCTCAGGCCTACCTACTTCCTACCCTACTATACGCCACCCCAATTTTCACTAACCCCCTCAAAAATTTGGTCAACCAAACTCGAGCTCACGTACAACAAAATTGCTAGATTTGCCACAAATCTCTCCTATCGCTCACATCACTGCCTCTCTTTACAAAAACTCCACTGGTTAGAACTCCATAATCAGCTCCTTCTGCCTCAGCTGCTTCTGATTCATAGTATCCTCCATCAGCCCACAGCCTGTCCATCTCTCCTTATGTCTCCAACAGGGAACTTCGTACTTCCAACCAGCACCTCCTTCAAATCATAAAACCAAATACATCTATAGGAAAGATGTTATGTAGCCACTCAGCTCCACTTGGAACCAACTTCCGCTCCATACCAGAACCATCCAAAACACTTGCAACTTTAAACTTGCTATAAAGGAATATCTGCTTAACTCCTGGAACTGCCCCTGTAAAGATCCTACTTGAACTCTGCCCGCTCTGCCTCATCCCCTCCCCCCTCTTTCTACCACTGTCTCTTACAGTTACCTAGTCTTACTTGTATTCTAGATTTTTCTGCTCTCTGTCCTTTCCTTCCCATTATATTCCTATCATCACTTTATATTTCTACCTACTATCTCCCCTCCTCTTACATTCTATTAACCTTCCTTCACTTTTCTTTTGCCTTCTGCCTTAACCTCCCTTTCTTGCACTTATATGCCTCACTTCACTCACATTTAGGTTAGCAAATTTCCCATCTTAATGATAATTATGATGTTGAATCTGTGTTTGTATGGCACATAATCAGCTTATATCTATGTTTAAATTTACTTTTGCTTCTAATACTGTATAAAATTAATATAATTTTTGCTGTATGTATCTCCGCATGATTGTATGCTTAAATACTTAAATGATTGTATATATATATAAAAAAAATCATTGCTGTAATAGAGGTTTTCTCCTTGGGTCTCTGCTGAAAAAGGGCATCTGCCCAGCCAGACCAACCCGGTTAACAAATGAAAAATAAATAAATAAATATAGCATAACATGACATAATATAACATGTACATACCATAAACTATTCTTGCAAAAGCCATTTCAAAACATCACATTTATGTAAAAATCAAAGCACTGACCTGCACTTAGATATTCTTTTTTTATCCATTCCATCGTGCATCTATAGATCACTGTATTGTTTTGTTCTCACAAATATTCCGCTATCGTCCATAATGACATACAGTAAATATAATTCAGTCCTATCCTGTTTGCTATCAGTCTTGATAGGTAATATCTATGTTTTCCTCCCCCATGCAAACTGAAAAAATTAGCCCTCTACATCATCTTCACTTTGTGACTCATTCTTATTCACAGCTCTTCTCAAGTTAGGTGGCAGGTGAGTCCTGACTCTAGATTTTATCCCAAGTTCTTCCAAATCAAAGTCCAGTTATGGCGGTATATCCTAGTTAATATCCAACAGCTATGAATTCATAAACATCTGAACTGCTCCCTCCGGCAAAAATACCTTTAATACTAATGGAAAAATCAGTTTACAGTTTATATTCCTTTGATGACACTATCTAATAACTTTCATAAATTATGACCTCTGTTTCAAAGTAGTCTCAAAAAAATCAGGGTCAACATAAACTGGTTTACCCTCCATAAAACACTTTTTACCAGGCTACTACACCTGCAACAGTACTTGTCTCTTTCTATACCCAGTCACAAAGTATACCTAATTACTTGTGGCTTTGCCATAACTCAGTCTGTACCAGTCAAGAATATGATATACTTATTTAACCTAATAATGTCTTAGAAAATAAGTCTAATCTCTTTTTATCTTTTACAAAGTCCACACAGTCCGAATCATTTTTGCCCACATAAGATCCAATTAATTGTAAATGTATTTGTCTTGATTGCTCCTTCAAACATACCACCAGTAGCTAGGAATAAGATCTGACAGTATATTTCAGCTGGTTTATCTCTGATTTCACAACTCTGTTGCTGCACAGCAAAATTGTGTCTGACTGTGCTTGTGACTGCTCACAGTTTTCTTCAGTATCACCTTCAAGCTGCCTTGTATACATCAATAAATTATTGGTAAGTAGTTACAACTTATGCAAAATCAGTTTCATTGCTACTCAAATATCCTTAAACTAGCAACTTGCAGTCTCTTTCCTCTCCAAGATCACTTACTCACAGAGCTGTGAGGCACATTATGGAGCTTAGTTTCATCCTGCACCACCACTGCTTGTTTTTCAGACATTTCAGTAATTATACTGTTTCATTTCAGTTCACCACACAGCCTTGAAATAATAGTTACTTTTATTGAATTTAAGCATTAGAAATGTCAAAAATCAACCCATAATATATGGAGAGTGAGAAGATGACCAAAGTCCATGAACCACATCAAGATCTCTTCAAGGTGACCTTTTGTTGATGCCTTCTTTTTTGGAGGCCCTTGCTCTTCTAGGCATAACATAGGTTCATAGGATGATACTAGGCTATTGGCCTGGAGGCCCTTATAAGCCTAGCCAAGAATTTTGCCCATGTTCCTTCAAAGTCAGCATCTGACATATAGAATACATATACAACAATCTATAAAACATATACAATAAACTAAAAATCACCAGTGAATACTACTGTACTGATATACTATATACGATATACATAACCAGCTAGCCAAAAGATATTATCTGACAATCAGTATCACGTCTACTATTGCACTGATATACTATACATGATATACATAGTCAACTAGCCAAAAGATATCACTTGACAACCAGTGTCACTTCTTCATAGCTGATATGTAAGCCCAAATCAAACGAGAACATGTAATACCCACCCTCTCTTGACTCATGCTTGGTAAAGACTACCTTCACTGGGTCGGCAATACCAAGTGCACACTTGAGTCATATCTCACAAACCACAACCCCCCACCACCCACACACACACTTGGTAGAGTACCATCGCTGGAGCAATCAGAATGCCTCAATTTCCTCTAGGATAGGCAAACCACCCATCCTCCCCTTGATGGCTCCTCCATTGACCAGTGCCCAGGCAACTAATAATAAGTGGACTGTTGTTGTAGTCATGGCTTTATTTTTGGTAAATCACCCATCCTCTCTAGGTGGTCCTCTGTTGACCAGTGCCCAGGCAGCTAATCCTAAGTGGACTAATGTTAGAGTTGTGGCTTTATTTGTGGCAAACCATCCATCTTCCCTTGGTGGCTCTTCCACTGCCCGGTGCCCAGGCGACTAATAAGTGGACTGTTACTGTTACAGTCTTGGCTTTGTTTTTTCTTCATCCCATAGCTTTAACATATTTATTCAATCACCACATTTTAAACTGCAATATAGATTTATTTACAATAACAGAAAACAAAAAAGTCATTATTAAAAGACCCCCCTCTCTGTCTTCTGGCTTTGTCCCTGCTCCTCATCTGGAACATAGCTTCTCCTAACATCCTTCACCACCTACTTATATCTCCCTTTAAATCACTAAATCACTTAACCCACTTATCCCCATCTAATACCTTACTTTATCGTAGAGCTTAAACTACTATGCCCATTTCTACATTCTCCATTAGCACAACCAAATTACTACTCCATTGCTGCTTCTCTATTAAGATTGAAAGTTGCTTATCCCCTGATACCTCGCTTTAATGTATTTCTTAAATAACTCCTACATATCTTATACACCACTCTTCGATCTGTAAATTCTCAATACAATGCTTGTATATTGATGTTTGTGAATATCAATGCAAATTTTTTTATTCTGACTACTATGCTATGTATTCATCGAAACTGTATTACAAGTTTGTTACTGTAAATACTGACTGCATTAAATTTGTTACCTTGGAGCTTTTCTCCCATGACATTCACCGAAAAAGGGTACCCATACCAAGTCAGAATTTTCCGGTAAAAAAATATCAACTAATAAAGCCCTGCAACTAAAAAATTAAACATATGTTACTACATGCTAGAAGTTGCACAAATTATCACAAAACAGACATATTTACACACTCATTCAAGCAAACAGACATACACGTGTATAATTATGTGACATTTGACTGACATGCAAATCAGGTGATACAAATGATAAACCACATTTTACTGTAAAGTCATTTTATGAAAATTGTAAAAGTCTATAGAGCGTATTTTCATTGCCGTTTTTGATTATGGGGGTTGGAATGGAAGCAATTTAGAAGATTGTGTGTGGACTGGCAATGGGCAGTACCGTGCTGTACCCCCAGAATTGATGGTGTTTGTGTTTATGCGCCAGCACTGATTTCACTTTGTGCAATTTTTTTTCCTCTCAACAAGTGTCTGATCCTGGAGTTAGAATATACACATTTGGGGTAAGGAGGTAACAGGGTGCAGGAAAAGCTCTTCATGGCATATATGTTTTGCATGGTTTCAATTAACTTACTTTCCAGTAAAATGTACTTTCAGTCATTTCTATCACTTGATTTCCCTCAGTCAAATTAACCTCTGATCAAATGTCAGTGAACCATACCAATTACATAGAAAACACTAAAACTTGGCACTCAGTCTGGTGTTTAATAAGTAATGAAATTTCCAAAATATTACTTAGGAATCATTTGTAGTCCACAAACCAGTTTCAGTGATTATTATGCAGCATCTTCATTGTGCAATGGTGTTTCTTATATGGCGCTCTCTCATCCTTCCACTGAAATACAATGCTTCCTTTGTTATGCACAAATGCAATTATATCACTCAAATGGCAAGGCACAAAGATTTTTAACCAAGAAAATACTTCTTCTTCTTTCAGCTTTTCCCGGTTAGGGGTCGCCACAGAGGATCACCTGTCCACTCATGATTGGCAGTGGAGTTTTACGGTGTCGAGTTGTCAGCCTGGTGCCCAACCTTCCACAGAAGGCACACACATGCACACACTCACACCTAGGGCCAATTTAGAGTGTCCAATCCACCTAGAGCATGTCTTTGAGATGTGGGAGGAAACCGGAGCACCCGGAGGAAACCCACACGACGGACATGCAGACTCCGCACAGAAGGCACCCCAGCCAAGAATCAAACCAGAGAACCTCTTGCTGTGAGGCAGCAATGCTAACCACTGCACCACCATGGCCGCCCATTTTTAACTAAGAAAATTAAAGGCCTTAAATCTTTCAAATGTCCCGAAAGACAAGCATGAATCTGCTTACAGTTAGGAACCTACCTACTGTTCCAGGATGACCTGTTCCTTGCTTTTTGAGCCTTGAAAGACCCAATCTTATTTGACCTTCTATTTCTTCACAAAACCAGTGACTCTCCAAACACCTGCAACAGAAACCTAAATCTATACCAAAATATACACAAGACTCACTGGAGGGATACGTTCCTAAAACAACACATTCCTATCCTGTGGCACAAGTTTCCACCATAGTTCAAAGTACTACTTTGCCTACCTTAAGAATTCTCTTTGTAATTAGATGGAGTAGATACAATTTACAACATGGTCATCCTATATAGTACTGCTCAATTTGTGAGAGGAGTGCTATTAAGGGCTTGAAGTGGAGGACAAGAAATTAAGTGAATCTACTAGAAGGTGTACATGTCTACGATTGTATGGACCCCTTACCTAGTCTTGTTGCTATGTTGGGTGTAAACATGTATCTGACATCTTGGTCCATTAATGATCTCTAGGAGGTTTAGTAAAGGATTCCTTCAGATCATTAGCACATGCTAGCTTCATGTCAGAATTCGATAACAGTAAGGTGAAAAGATACTGTTCAGTGGCACCTCCAAAAGAGATGTTGGTCTCCAATAAACACACATACTTCCACATCTCACAAGTGGATTCTGTGTTAGATACAGCAACTGGCTGTCTGTGTATATAAACCAGCTGCCTAATGTTAACAAAGTGGAAATAGCTGAAAAAGAGGCAGACTAATTTTGTGGTGATGCAGAACTGGAATGAGAAGACAGAAATAAGGTAGAAGCTACACTCCATAACATGGATAAAAACACAGTCTTCACCATACAGTAGAGGGGTTACACAATTAACCTCTTGTGAAAAGATATGCACAGAAACAAAGAACAAATTCAAGTAGGCTAATGGAATACCTGTTCCTAAGCAGAACAATAAAAAGGGTTGACAACAAGATACAGGGTGCTATGCAATAAGTACACTATAAAACAGAGTAGTCCAACAAAATATAATAACATGCAACACAATACAACATAAGCACCATACTTGCATCGGAAACACACATACATATACATACATATATAGATAAGCACAGAGTGGTACCATCTTGTATGGCATAGCATAACATACCACATTGTCATAATGCAATGCACTTTATTAGAGCATCACAGTAATTACACTTGTATCACACAGTGTAACATAGTGATGTACAGGGCAGTATAATACAACATACACTAGACTATCACAACAGACAGGCTCAGGGACAGCAAGCAGAGCAAATAAACAACTGTGCAATATACTAATGCCATCAAACTAGTTGGCTGATGGTGCACACCAAAGGATAAGACAGAACAACACAACACAGTACATTACAACACAGCACAATATGTGTAACCCAGGACAATTATGCAGTTCACTTCCTTAAACCTGCTGCTATACAATGCAGGCTTGGCTGCCAAAGACAATGCAGCAGTGCAACTTACTAAAGGTATGCTACAGAAGGGAACCAAGCAGTGCAGTAATAACAAGTGCAGGAAAGAAGCATATACCGGAATATAAAAATATAAGAATTTTTTATCTCAAATTATGGTAGGAAATAAATGTTTCCAGTAGTATGCATTAAGATGCCACTGTACTTAGGACAGTTATTCTCTGGTGTTATATAGCGGATTTGTTCGGTCCCTTGAATATGGTGAGGACTAAAAGTGCCCTACTATGTAATGTCCATTGTCATGTCACTGTGTAACACAGCTACTCCACTGTATTAAGAGCTTGTTTAACAGTTTTCTACAGTACACAAAGGAGCACAGGTATTCAATATGTGCTAACTCAGAACAAATTACTGCTATGCCATGCAAAGCATCACAATCTACAGCACACAGTCAGATAATGATACAAAATACAATGCTAACCAGCTTCTAGCAATTAAACATCAAGAAAAGTGAAGTTAAATAAGCAGCAGCTAATATTAGCTCAGTATAAGCACACAAACAGAAACACACAACACACCCAGGCATCAGCAAATAAATGCCTAAAGCAGTGCAGTTTTCACTTCTCCAACTAGAGATAAAGCAATGTTCCAAAAAGAAAAATCAGTAAAAGCAAGCAATGATAGACTTAATATTAGCTAAGAAGATAATTTCTTGGTGTTAAAGGCTTATAGGTTCATAGATAAGTACTAGGCTATCTGCAGACCATTTCAATACTAAGCAAAAAAAAAAAATCTGTTCAAAATGTCCCCCTAGCCTAAAGGAAGGTAAGACAAGCTAAACTGGGAAAGAATTTAAGGCTACCCATCCAATTATTTAGGTTTACTTTGAAGGTTTCAAGGTCACACATTAATCGATAGTAGCAGTGGGAATTTAAAGCCAGCACCTCTGACAGGACACAGACATTTACAAATATATGTGATTACACAAGGTCCAACTGCAATTGCAAAACATTTAGATATCGGCCTACGTGTCATAGTCACTACTATCAATGCTATAAAATACAACCGACACTTTACTATGTGTGGACTCGGGGCTTCCCTAGTGTGATGCTTATGCAGCTACTGGTAACAAATGTATGGATCGCTATTTATTTATTTTTTTTGTGCTTTTGTATTAATGGAGTTTATACATACTCTACAAAATGTGTTAATTGTTTCAATGCTGCTATTTGTCAAAAACAAACTATAACATGCATTCCTGTCAGCTTTTCCAATTACATTCCCTCTACAAATGGCCTTTGCCTAACATGATAAGATGACTAATAAAATCAAAATGGACATAGGAATACATGCATATGTACATGGAAGCTAAAAACATGACAAGTCTAAAGTTCAGCCGTACTTCACTATTTTTGGGAGCTTTTCTTCCACAGTCCTCTCCAAAAACAGCCTAACCTAATAACAGAGATATGCCTAGACATAAAATTTAACAATGAATGGAACCCATCTAATGTTTCAACATGAAAATTCCAGTGCACCAATGCTCTCTTTACAATTCTAAAGTTCAGAATATTTATTTTTATTTGACCAGACTTCCGCTGTGGCGACCCCTAACCGGGAAAAGCCGAAAGACACAAACAAATTTGACATTTGTTTACTGAGATTATCTGAATGGGTACATGCTCATTTTCAGCAGAGGCCCAGGGAGAAAAACTCCAGAGATAAGCAACAATATCATGTATGTACAAATCTAAAATTTTACCGACTTCAAATTACACCCCATTATACTACTTCTGTATTCTAGAAAACTTACTAAAAACAGCATTTCTCTCTAAATGTGCTTTGTGTATTTTATACACACCTTTTTTCTCTTTATGGTTTATGATAAAAATGCTTTAATAAAATGCAAGAAACTACAGATTACTTGGAAAGAGTTAAAATTCTCAGAATTAGAGTTCAGTATAGCAAACACCATACTAGACTAAAATCCTCTACAGCAGTGGTTGGTGCAGTACAGAAAATGACCCACCCCAAGTCAGTCAGTCAGTCAGTCAGTCAGTCAGTCAGTCAGTCAGATTCTGAAGAATGATTTTTTCATCCAGGGCAATACTTGGTGTCTTAACTTTCGGTAAGATGATCTAGACACCCTTGGAGTGTAATTCTTCAATTAAAATACCTGAAATAAGCAGATTGTTTCCTTAGCTAAACAAAAGTTGTAAATTAGCTGATTTTCAGCTGCACTGCAACCAACCAGAACATATCTAAGATGCTGCACATTGTTTATTGTGGGAAATGGCTATCTAATTGTAGAGCAACTTACCGGAGACTATCTAATCGAGACAGCTGTACTTCAACATCCTTTGAAAAGATGTCCCTACCACATATGCTGCCACATACAGACCCAAAGGCAGCTGCCCTGAACAGTACAGCTTCCAGTCTATGCCTGGATACCCAGCTGTGATAGGCATCAGAACGAGGAGCTTAATACTAAAAACAAATAACAATAATGGAAAAAAGGTGAGATGCTAGTTGTACAATGTCTTCCAAGATTATGGAAATCAGCTTCTCCTTACAAAGAGCATACAGTCATTAACTTCCTTTGTAATTAGTCTTGATTCACATATGAGGAGTAGGAAATATCAACAGGGGGTTATGGCACTCAAGCGTCTTTAAATTCAATAAGTTATAAGCTTGAACACTGAATTATGTACCTCTCCACAGCTGACCATATGTAAGTCTAGTCTTCTCTGTTGTTAGGAGGATATCAACAACACAGACAGAGCCTCCTCAAAATCTTCATCAACATCACATGATCATAACAAATCAGTCTATGTTCTTCCTTTTTCTCCTCACAGCCTGAAGAAGGTGGTGCAAGTTTTCTTTCCAGTTTTTAATCAAATCTTGTCTTGATTTGACGAGTTTAGTCTCAGCTCTGAAGTGCCTGGGAACTGATGCCACATCCTCAGGCATTTACAGATCAGACATTCACTCCCTACCAAAGGGGTCAATAATCAGTGGTCTGCCCAGCTGACATCCAGCTCCTGGACATCTACATTATAGCAGATGTGCTGAAATGACCAATAAATTAACCTTGATGGAGGAATAAGAGAGAGGAGAGTAACTCATCCATATTGTAAAAACAGAGAACAGTCGGTTAAGTTGTTGGCAACAACTAGAAAAACTCTTCTGTTTGCCAATTTATAATGGGCGTGCCTTTGTTGAAGGTTGGGCATCAAGCTGGCACCTTGGCACTGTAAAAATCTACTGTCAATCATTAGCGGACCGGAGTTCCGCTGTGGCGACCCCTAACCGCGAAAAGCTGAAAGAAGAAGAAGAAGAAGGCTTTCTTGCCTCCATTATTACCTGCTACAAAGTTCTCACTAAATAGGTGCCTAAAAGAATAAGGACCCCATCACCCAGGCAGGGAAATAAAGTTGATTAGGGTTGGGGTGTATCAAATACTCTAATCTTTGTGAGTAGATCCAGTCTGTGAGGAAGCTTGTGGTAAATGCCCCTAGCCATTTCCAAAAGAAGGAAAAAACACTGCTGCTGGGGCCAGAAAGAGTCACCATACTGATCTTGGTGGATTCAGAAGTACCATGGGTATCAATGTGATATCAGGGTGGGAAAACATACAAAAATATTCCTGTTCAATGAAAAGAAAAAGTTTCTGTCTTCCAGGACTTCTTGAGTGGAGTCCTGGAGTAGAATTTCACCAGCTGATTGTTTAGAGAGGAGACAAACAGGTCTACTTGAGGACTTCCCTACAGACAGATCAAATCTTGGGAGACCCCACAGACCCCACCATGATCTAGTTTCAATTTGCGATGGTCTGCCCTAGTTTTGTTCGGCATGTCTGCCACACAGTTTTGCTCTGATGGAATGTAGGATGCCTGTAGAGTGAGAATGTGCTGTGAAGCTATACTCTAAGCTAACATGTCTAGTATGCAAAGAGGGTTCCCCTTGCTAGTTGATGTACCAGATAACTGGTATTGCCGGTAACAACTTTAAGAGGTCCCAGGACTGAAGAGGATTCAGAGAGTTGAGTGCATTGATCAGGGAAAGCATCTCTTTTATATTTGCTTGCTTGCGTCTGTTCCAGGTCTCACATACACCCCACACTTTTAACACTCGTGAAACTGCTCCCCAAGAAAAGTCTGAGGCATTTGTGGTGTTTGACTGACTGCTTTAGAACAGGCAGGAGATGGGAATACCTGAATTTAAGGATATTTGCCGTCTCCACCAGATTATTTCCCTTCTGATAAACCTCAGCACTAGGACTTGAGAGGACAAAGGATGTTGGTCCTGGACCACAGAAACTTCAAATACAATTGTTTCTTTTTCATGTGGAGTCTTGCCAAGGGTATCATGAGAATCATGGGTGGCATGAGACAGAAAATCCAGAAATATTCCCTCACAGTGATCAAAGTCTGACTTGAAGACCTTAGAAATATATGTAAATAAAGATATTTATTTCCTGTGGAAGAAAAGCTCTTTGAACTGAGGTGTCTAGTTAACAACCCAGGAACACAATCCTGTGTGAGGGCTTCAAGAAAGACTTTTGAACATTGTCTTGGAATCCTGGCTTGTACAAGAGATCTTTCACCCAAGAGAGAAATTCCTGACATTCTGAAAAAGACTCTGTGCAGATAAACTGATAATGTGATCCAGATACACACCTTAAGAAATGGATGAATAGGGATGTGATAAGCATCTTTTAAGTCTAATGTTTCCAGGAAACTTGAAAGAGGAGGAGGTAAGAGGCTGTGAAGTGACAGTATTTTGAACTTGGGCACAATCACAAAGAGCAAACTACTCAGATGAAAAACAAACCAGGAAAATCACACAAAAAAGGTGCTGAGAATTGCACCCAGGTTCTCCATCACACAAATGCAACAAATGTAAATGCTGTTCTTGAAGCAAAGGCAGTTTATTAAACGAAAAACCATAATTGTAAAGCGCTTTTCATCCCACTAAATAGTGGGACTTCTTCAGACAAACAATCATTCTCAACTGCTGTTTAAATAACCCTGTCCTACATGTGATAGAACCACACTTGAGTGATACAATTTAAAATTAAAATTACAATTAAGTAGTTAAAACATAAAAGTGAAAGCACTATCACTGTGTACAAAACCATCGAACAAACGTGACACAATATATTATTCCAAAATCAAAAATTCAAACACATGGTTGAAACTATTCTAAAACCCACATATATTTAATAATTGTTAATTATATAAAAATATTTACTGTAGAAAATATTTAATACAAAATATTATTTACTATAAAAATAATTACTATAAAAAGTAATTACTGTGAAAAATAGCACAGCTATGGTCAAGGGGCCATTCATAATAAGCTAGAAGCAAGTAAAAAAACAACTTGATGTATTTCAATACATACGTATTATACAATTCAATATAAATACAAAGTACACTGTTTAACCATAAATGTAAAAAGTAAAAATGTATTAAAAAGCATATAAAATATCAATTATATGTATCTAAACAACAAATTCATGTTCGCACAAAGTAAAGGGATACACACCTTAATACTTTGTGATATAAACAACAAATATAATAAATAGATATAAATGTAATTAAATTAATATTAAATATAGTACAAAGAATCTGGCTATTATCTGGTTAAACTCTTCATTTTAAAAATGGGATATAAGGAGCAAGTCTCATTAAGGCCTGGAAATGAGCAAGCATTGGTGTGAAGTTGCCAATACAGTTCTAATATTTCCAACCATACAGAATTAGGGCCCCCCAACCATCATTTTGGACACAATCTACCACCTTAAATAAAAATGTGTGGTGGGGAAAATCACTGACATGCGTGGCTAATGCTTTCTCTAATTTGCCTTTCTTTATAAAATAAAGATGTTCATATACCCTCTCACGTAGCCTTCTATCTGTCTTACCAAAATAAAATGCCAAACACTGTTGGCATTGTACTACATAAACAACACCCTTAGACTGATTATTAACCTCGTTGAGGAAGTCCAATAAAAAAGAAGGTTAGGTTTTTTCCAAGCAATCCTGGGTAAAGGCCTGCACATTACAATACAGACTCAACATAGTGACAACAGCCAATTGAATTTGTCTTTTATAACACCTTTTAGCACTGACAGTGAATTTATTTCATCTATTATCCATAAAAAGTGGCCACTGATTTTTAATGACAATGAGTTAAGAAACAAATTGCCTAACACCCCAAAAATTGTGTGGAAAAAGGGTAGGAATTTAAAGCAAATTATGGAGAGTAATGCCCCAAAGTTGCCATGGAGAAAGGGTATGTTTCAATGTAATATGTGTAACTTTTGTCCTAATATGGCCACTGGTGAGACTTTTAACATTAGAAACCACACATTCAAGGTAAAAAATAGATTCAATTGCCAGTCTAAGGGTGTTGTTTATGTAGCACAATGCCAACAGTGTTTGGCATTTTATTTTGGTAAGACGGATAGAAGGCAACGTGAGAAGGTGTATGAAAATCTTTATTATATAAAGAAAGGTAAATTAGAGAATGCATTAGCCAAACATGTCAGTGATTTTCCCCACCACACATTTTTATTTAAAGCGGTAGATTGTGTCCAAAATGATGGTCGAGGGGGGGGGGCTGATTATGTACGGTTGGAAATAATTTTAGAACTGTATTGGCAACTTTGCACCAATGCTTGCTCATTTCCAGGCCTTAATGAGACTTGCTTCTTATATCCCACTTTGAAAATGAAGAGTTTGACCAGATAATACCAGGTTCTTTGTACTATATTTAATATTAGTTTAATTGCACTTATATATATTTATTATATTTGTATTATATAGGTGTGTATCCCTTTACTTTGTGCGAACATGAATTTGTTGTTTAGATGCATATAATTAATATTTTATATGCTTTTTAATGCATTTTTACTTTTTACATTTATGTTTATGTTTAAACAGCTGTTGTTGGGTCTTTCGGCTTTTCCTGGTTAGGGATCGCCTCAGCGGAACTCTGGTCTGCTAATGATTGGCAGTAGATTTTTACGTGCGGTGTTGCCAGCTCTGACGCACAACCTTCAACAAGGTATGCCCATTCACGCATGTCTCCGCACAGAAGACGCTCTAGCTGAGAATCGAACCGGACAGCGTCTTACTGTGAGGCGACAACGCTACCGCAGCACCACCACCGCGGTGTACTTTGTATTTATATTGAATTATATAATACGTATGCATTGAAATACATCAAGTTGTTTTTTTACTTGCTGGTAGCTTATTATGAATGGCCCCTTTACCATAGCTGTGCTATTTTTCACAGTAATTACTTTTTATAGTAATTATTTTTATAGTAAACAATATTATTTTGTATTAAATATTTTCTACAGTAAATATTTTTATATAATTAATTATTAAATACATGTGAGTTTTAGAATAGTTTCAACCATGTGTTTGACTTGTTGATTTTAGAATAATATATTGTGTCACGTTTGTACACAGTGATAGTGCTTTCACTTTTATGTTTTAACTACTAATTGTAATTTTAATTTTAAATTGTATCAATCAAGTGTGGTCCTATCACATGTAGGACAGGGTTATTTAAACAGCAGTTGAGAATGATTGTCTGAAGAAGTCCCACTATTTAGTGGGACAAAAAGTGCTTTACAAGTATTGTTTTTCATTTAATAAACTGCCTTTGCTTCAAGAACAGTGTTTACATTTGTTGCATTCGTGTGTTGGAGAACCTGGGTGCAATTCTCAGCACCTTTTTGTGTGATTTTCCTGGTTTGTTTTTCGTCTGAGGAGTTTCGGTTTTACAATGGCTGATGAACCTGCACCCTCTCCAACCACACTACTTAAAGACGTCCAAGACCCAAATATGAACTTACTTCTTTTGATTGAGTCTTTGAATAAACAAGTGGACTCTCTCACTAAAAGGATTGACAGTTTAGAGGGTAATGCTTCTGGCTCTAGCATACATTTAACCTCCAACAACTCTTACTCGACTGCTGTTTCAACCAACTCACCGGTAGCTGAAAATGGTAGAGTCGTTCCACCAGCAACTTCATTAATGACACGTAGTCCCCCTAATGGTAGCAATTCACTGACTGGAAGTACCCATAACAACAACATAGTAAATGATTTAAATGGATCAACAGGGCTTATTGGGGCACCAAAACTACTGCAATGGTTGGCTGAACCACTTTCCATGCAGACACCATCTAGCAGTAGGCTTCAGGAGCAACCAGCTCCGGGTGCTGGGGACATTTCATTGCAACTGAAACATCTCGATCAGAAACTAGTAAAATACCAGAAGATACAGCTGGAAATCACCTATTTCAAGGAGTGCCTGGTGGAAGGGATTTTGCCTAAGGGATTAAGGTCTTGGCTGTACCCGACGGGCTTAACAGAGGGATCAATGTTTCATCAGGATTTAGTCAAACTTTTTAATAAGCATGGGTTGGAGCTATTAGATCTTATGTGTGTTCGCTACCAAAAAGTGGTGGACAAATTAGTATCTGAAGCAACAGTCTTAGACGAAGACATTCAGAAGAACAGTGATTTTTCACGATATAAATATGACTACAGTCATATTTTTCATAGTATTGACCAGTATATCAATAAAATTAAGGAAACTAAACTCAAAAAGTTAAACCGAGACCGGCAGGCATACAGTAATGGTAGGGCTTATCCGAACCCTCCTCCCTCACACACAGGTTTATTAATTGGTTCAGAACTAGCTAATAGAGAAAGCTGAAATGACCAAACCCACAACGACTTGGAAGCCTTCGGATTAACTCAGCAAGGTAGTTCACAAACTGACAGGAGCGGCCTTAAGCAGAGATACAATCAAGAAAATACCAATGGTTTAACGAATGTTAATAACTTTAACTCAAATGAAGGGCAATATGAAAATTTTCATACTGGAGCCTCCCATTACAACTTGAGGCAGAATATGAACCACTCGTACAATCCCAAGAACAGGAACAATGTTCGAGGGAAGAGGAGGAGGTAACTACTGTAACTTCTAACAAAGTTGTTTGCTTGAATCATGATGCGTTTACTATTTTATTCAATGCAAACAAGGATTTTAAAATCTTTAATTTTACTAACTTGAATCATGATGCTTTTACTATTTTGTTCAGTGCAAACAAGGATTTTAAAATCTTTAATTTTACTAACGTACAAATTGACCCTATGGTTATTGAAATGTTTTCAAAAGGTTGTACTTTTGTACCTAGTAGTAAATCTGACTTAGCCCACACTTTGATTGATTTGAAACTTTTCATTAGGAAAATGCATTTAAAATATTTTTTTTGGGGGGGGGGGGATGGCGGGGCATGACTGTTTTCACGTAGCAAGTACTTTGATACCGCCAATGCATCCTACACTGGATTTGTTTGACAAAATCTGTGAAACTAATTTACGTATCTTTTTGTCATTAAATATTTTTTGCAAGAACACTGTATTTAATGTAAGTAGGTCTGAGAAACAAGCTATCACTAGATTGAAGGAAACAGGAGTAAGGATTATGAAACCTGACAAAGGGGGGGGGGCTTAGTTGTTATGACAGAAGAACAGTACACCACTAAAATGTTTAAAATACTTGATAGTAATGTGTATAAGGAGGCTTCAAAAAATGAATTAAATCAGGTTTACACAAGAATTTGTTCACTATTCAATGATTTTTTCACTGAAGGTAGAATTGACTTGCAAACATTTAATTACCTCATTATGACTACACCTAGAATCCCTATGTTATTTGGTATTCCTAAGATTCATAAATCCCTTTCTGACCCCCCCATGAGACCACTAGTTGATGGAAGGAATAGCATCACTTACCCTTTTGCTAAAGTGGTAGATATCATACTACAAAGATATATGTGAAACAGCAAGTGAACATTTGTAAGGATGCCTGGTCATTTCTTCAGAAAATCAACACTCTTACATTTGATGAGAATCTTCATTTTTTTAACTGTAGATGTGAGGGATTTGTACTCATGTATACCCCACGAGCTTGGTATAGAATAAGTCTGCCTTCTTTTGCAGAAAAGGGGAGCTACCCAAGCAGAATTGTCACTTGTTTCAGAGTTGTTAGACATTGTTTTGTCCTACAACTATTTGACCTTTAATAACAAGATTTACCTCCAGAAAGTAGGGGTGGCCATGGGCTCCCCATGTGGAGGTAGTTTCGGAAACCTAGTGTTGGCTTACTGGGAGCAGGAAACTGTGTGGAAAAATGAACAAGTAAACAATCAGATTAAACTCTATACATGTTTCCTTGATGATATTTTTATTTTAATTCAAAGAGATGAAGGAGTAGCAAAGTACATTGTTACCTTTTTTAATACTAGTTCTGAATTCTTGGAATTCACGTACACATATGGTAAGGACAGGATTATCTATTTAGATGTAGTACTGTGGAAAGATTTGCAGAACAAAACCTTCTGTGCTAAGATTTACAGAAAGGACACTTATTCCAACTGTTTTTTTCACTATGAAAGTAACCACCCTTGGTACCAAAAGAGATCTATAGTGAAAGGTCAGTTAGTTCGGGCCACTCGAATGGTATCAAGGGAGCTTGATTTTTTTAGAGGAATGTAAAATATTACAAAATATGTTTACCAACCGAGGTTATCCAGAACAACTGATTATTAACCTCGTTGAGGAAGTCTAAGAAAAAAGAAGGTTAGGTTTTTTTCCAACCAATCCTGGGTAAAGGCCTACACATTACAATACAGACTCAACATAGTGACAACAGCCAATTGAATTTGTCTTTTATAACGCCTTTTAGCACTGACAGTGAATTTATTTCATCTATTATCCATAACAATTGGGCACTGATTTTTAATGACAATGAGTTAAGAAACAAATTGCCTAACACCCCAAAATCGTGTGGAAAAAGGGTAGGAATTTAAAGCAAATTATGGAGAGTAATACCCCAAAATTGTCATGGAGAAAGGGTATGTTTCAATGTAATATGTGTAACTTTGTCCTAATATGGCCACTGGTGAGACTTTTAACATTAGAAACCACACATTCAAGGTAAAAAATAGATTCAATTGCCAGTCTAAGGGTGTTGTTTATGTAGCACAATGCCAACAGTGTTTGACATTTTATTTTGGTAAGACAGATGGAAGGCTATGGGAGAGGGTTTATGAACATCTTTATTATATAAAGAAAGGCAAATTAGAGAATGCATTAACCAAACATGTCAGTGATTTTCCCCACCACACATTTTTATTTAAGGCGGTAGATTGTGTCCAAAATGATGGTGTGGGGGGGGGGGGCTGATTCTGTACGGTTGGAAATAATATTAGAACTGTATTGGCAACTTTGCACCAATGCTTGCTCATTTCCAGGCCTTAATGAGACTTGCTCCTTATATCCCATTTTGAAAATGAAGAGTTTGACCAGATAATAGCCAGGTTCTTTGTACTATATTTAATATTAGTTTAATTGCATTTATATAAATTTATTATATTTGTATTATATAGGTGTGTATCCCTTTACTTTGTGCGAACATAAATTTGTTGTTTAGATACATATAATTGATATTTTATATGCTTTTTAATGCATTTTTACTTTTTACATTTATGCTTAAACAGTTGTTGTTGGGTCTTTCGGCTTTTCCCGGTTAGGGGTCGCCTCAGCGGAACTCCGGTCTGCTAATGATTGGCAGTAGATTTTTATGTGCGGAGTTGCCAGCTCTGATGCACAACCTTCAACAAGGTATGCTCATTCACGCATGTCTCCGCACAGAAGACGCTCTAGCTGAGAATCGAACCGGAGAGCATCTTACTGTGAGGCGACAACGTTACCGCAGCACCACCACCGCGGTGTACTTTGTATTTATATTGAATTATATAATACGTATGTATTGAAATACATCAAGTTGTTTTTTTACTTGCTAGTAGCTTATTATGAATGGCCCCTTTACCATAGCTGTGCTATTTTTCACAGTAATTACTTTTTATAGTAATTATTTTTATAGTAAACAATATTATTTTGTATTAAATATTTTCTACAGTAAATATTTTTATATAATTAACAATTATTAAATATATGTGGGTTTTAGAATAGCTTCAACCATGTGTTTGACTTGTTGATTTTAGAATAATATATTGTTGCACGTTTGTACGATGGTTTTGTACACAGTGATAGTGCTTTCACTTTTATGTTTTAACTACTAATTGTAATTTTAATTTTAAATTGTATCAATCAAGTGTGGTCCTATCACATGTAGGACAGGGTTATTTAAACAGCAGTTGAGAATGATTGTCTGAAGAAGTCCCACTATTTAGTGGGACAAAAAGCGCTTTACAAATATTGTTTTTTGTTTAATAAACTGCCTTTGCTTCAAGAACAGCGTTTACATTTGTTGCATTCGTGTGTTGGAGAACCTGGGTGCAATTCTCAGCACCTTTTTGTGTGATTTTCCTGGTTTGTTTTTCATCTGAGGAGTTTCAGTTTTACAATGGCTGATGAACCTGCACCCTCTCTGACCACACTACTTAAAGACGTCCAAGACCCAAATATGAACTTACTTCTTTTGATTGAGTCTTTGAATAAACAAGTGGACTCTCTCACTAAAAGGATTGACAGTTTAGAGGGTAATGCTTCTGGCTCTAGCATACGTTTAACCTCCAACAACTCTTACTCGACTGCTGTTTCAACCAACTCACCGGTAGCTGAAAATGGTAGAGTCGTTCCACCAGCAACTTCATTAACGACACGTAGTCCCCCTAATGGTAACAATTCACTGACTGGAAGTACCCATAACAACAACATAGTAAATGATTTAAATGGATCAACAGGGCTTATTGGGGCACCAAAACTACTGCAATGGTTGGCTGAACCACTTTCCATGCAGACACCATCTAGCAGTAGGCTTCAGGAGCAACCAACTCTGGGTACTGGGGACATTTCATTGCAACTGAAACATCTCAATCAGAAACTAGTAAAATACCAGAAGATACAGCTGGAAATCACCTATTTCAAGGAGTGCCTGGTGGAAGGGATTGTGCCTAAGGGCTTAAGGTCTTGGCAGTCACCGACGGGCTTAACAGAGGGATCAATGTTTCATCAGGATTTAGTCAAACTTTTTAATAAGCATGGGTTGGAGCTATTAGATCTTATGTGTGTTCACTACCAAAAAGTGGTGGACAAATTAGTATCTGAAGCAACAGTCTTAGACGAAGACATTTAGAAGAACAGTGATTTTTCACGATATAAATATGACTACAGTCATATTTTTCATAGTATTGACCAGTATATCAATAAAATTAAGGAAACTAAACTCAAAAAGTTAAACCGGGACCGTCAGGCATACAGTAATGGTAGGGCTTATCCGAACCCTCCTTCCTCACACACAGGTTCATTAATTGGTTCAGAACTAGCTAATAGAGAAAGCCGAAATGACCAAACCCACAACGACATGGAAGACTTCGGAGTAACTCAACAAGGTAGTTCACAAACTGACAGGAGTGGCCATAAGCAGAGATACAATCAAGAAAATACCAATGGTTTAACGAATGTTAATAACTTTAACTCAAATGAAGGGCAATATGAAAATTTTCATACTGGAGCCTCCCATTACAACTTGAGGCAGAATATGAACCACTGCATAATCCCAAGAACAGGAACAATGTTCGAGGGAAGAGGAGGAGGTAACTACTGTAACTTCTAACAAAGTTGTTTGCTTGAATCATGATGCTTTTACTATTTTGTTCAATGCAAACAAGGATTTTAAAATCTTTAATTTTACTAACTTGAATCATGATGCTTTTATTATTTTGTTCAATGCAAACAAGGATTTTAAAATCTTTAATTTTACTAACGTACAAATTGACCCTATGGTTATTGAAATATTTTCAAAAGGTTGTACTTTTGTACCTAGTAGTAAATCTGACTTAGCCCACACTTTGATTGATTTGAAACTTTTCATTAGGAAAATGAATTTAAAATATTTTTTTTTGGGGGGGGGAGATGGCGGGGCATGACTGTTTTCACGTAGCAAGTACTTTGATACCGCCAATGCATCCTACACTGGCTTTGTTTGACAAAATCTGTGAAACTGATTTGCGTATCTTTTTGTCATCAAATATTTTTTGCAAGAACACTGTATTTAATGTAAGTAGGTCTGAGAAACAAGCTATCACTAGATTGAAAGAAACAGGAGTAAGGATTATGAAACCTGACAAAGGGGGGGGGGGCTTAGTTGTTATGACAGAAGAACAATACACCACTAAAATGTTTAAAATACTTGATAGTAATGTGTATCAGGAGGCTTCAAAAAATGAATTAAATCAGGTTTACACAAGAATTCGTTCACTATTCAATGATTTTTTCACTGAAGGTAGAATTGACCTGCGAACATTTAATTACCTCATTATGACTACACCTAGAATCCCTATGGTATTTGGTATTCCTAAGATTCATAAATCCCTTTCTGACCCTCCCATGAGACCACTAGTTGACGGAAGGAATAGCATCACTTACCCTTTTGCTAAAGTGGTAGATATCATACTACAAAGATATATGTGAAACAGGAAGTGAACATTTGTAAGGATGCCTGGTCAACTTGTTGATTTTAGAATAATATATTGTGTCACGTTTGTACGATGGTTTTGTACACAGTGATAGTGCTTTCACTTTTATGTTTTAACTACTAATTGTAATTTTAATTTTAAATTGTATCAATCAAGTGTGGTCCTATCACATGTAGGACAGGGTTATTTAAACAGCAGTTGAGAATGACTGTTTGTCTGAAGAAGTCCCACTATTTAGTGGGACGAAAAGCTCTTTACAGGTATTGTTTTTCATTTAATAAACTGCCTTTGCTTCAAGAACAGCATTTACATTTGTTGCATTTGTGTGTTGGAGAACCTGGGTGCAATTCTCAGCACCTTTTTGTGTGACAATCACAAAGAGGTTTAGGAAAGAAAGATCCGGAACTGGTCTCCAACAATTTTCTTTCTTTGGCACTAGGAACATCCTTGAATAAAACCCCTTCTCCACCTGGGAAGGAGGAACTGGTTCTCGCTGTCCTTGGAACAGCATGTGATGAAAAGCAGGTGGAAACAAGACAGTCTGATCTGCAGGATGAGGAATGATCCCCTGGAAAAGGGGAATTTCCTCCCAGCGCTATCTATAACCCTGAGAAATGTTTTTCAGAACTCATTTGTCTGAAACAATTTTTTGCCACACAGAAAAAGAGAGATTCAAACTTTCTGGAAGAGAAGAGTGGCCGGGTGGGAGGGGATCACAAGGTCTCTTGAACAGTCATTCAGACTTGCTGGACTGTCCTTGATTTTGAGAGGTTTGAGACTTCTTTTTGGAACCCCCTTGCCATTTCTTAAACACATTTACCTAAATACTGTTGAGTGTTTATTCTAATTTTTTTTGACAACATTGGATAAGGAGAAAGAAAATCCCTTGGGTAATTTGGAAAAGGAGGGCTGAAAAATTTCAGATTCCTTTGATCACATAATAGTCAAATAATCAAAAGAGGGCAGTAATTTAAAATATCCAGAGCCTCTCCATTGTGAGTGTGCCTTTCAATCTTGGTAGTGTGCTTTGACCAGGTTGTACAGGGTTTAGCAGAAACAGTGATTCTGCCAAAACATGAGGGGCTACTAGCAGGATCAGCAGGTTGACCAACACTCTACTCTTGACCAGCAGCAATGAGACTACCAGGGTCTTCAACATAAGCAAAGTCCAGAACAATTTATTTTCAAAGCAAAATACTAAAGTCCTGTCATATATCCCAGTCACAGTTAGAGTTTTCCTCCATATTCTAGTGTAACACTACAGAATGTAATAAAGGCAATGGGCTAAAGCCTACTAATTTCATTCTCCCCTTTCTCATGTAACTCAGTTCATCAGAAACAGCCCCCAAAAATCTGGATTTTAATTTCATGTAAATAATTGTTATCTTGCACATCACTGGTGACTTGTAGAGTCGTGGAGTTTACTCTGTCCGCCTTTTAATGCAAAAACGTTAGGGTGATTAGGCCATTTTGGATTTAAACAGCCACAGCACTTTGCTCCCCAAGCTAATGTTCTTCATATTCACTTTTAATTAGACTAGATATGCTCTGTGAATCTTCAAGAGACATATCTGCTTATCAAGATCAAATGGTCTGTATACTAGAGATACTGACTTCCAGTTCAAAACCCTACTTACCTGTGGTCTCTCTCTCTCTCTCTCTCTCTCTCTGTCCTTTTTTTGGTCTATATTTGGCTCATGGAATTTTCAGAAAACACATCATAGTCATGCCAATTGTGCTCAGTTTGAAGGGCAGCCAGAACAGTTAGATAAATTCTCTTATAATTTTTGTCAATATGGCAAAATCACAACCACTGCCCACCCAGCTCTTAATATGGACATGACATACTTGAAATAGTGCAATCTGTTGTGCATCTCTTCTCTTGGAGATGTTGGTGTATGTCTTGAATATCATATCTCAAATGCTTTAAGTCCAACAAACCTCATCCATCACAGTTCTCCCAGCAGCAGGTAACTTCCTGTTGGTCATTCATATGCTGCCTTTGTCTGCACAGAAGTCTTTCAGTGGATGTTAAGAAACTATAGTGGGCTTCGATAGGCTGACTTGATTCCTAGATCAAGTCCTCTGAGCTATGCAGAAAACCACTGTTCTGGTGCACAGTCCCAAACAACTTGCTTTGAGACAAGCTGTTTCAGGATCTAGCTCCAGCGGCAATGATAATGATGATTTTCAACATATCTTTCCTGTTGGGCTACATTCTGAAGACCACAATATCCAATTACTCTGGTCCCTCCAGGAGTCCAAGTTGCATATCAAAATTCAATACATGACAGACGTCTTTCTGGACCTGCAAGGTCTCATGTGGTGGCTCCATAGGAGTTGCATCTCCATCCATTTTAAAACATGGATGCAGTCTGCTACATCAACAAGCATTAAGGGACTCACTCTTATCCTCTACTCCTACACCTATCGAAGTACGCATGTCAGTTGGAATCTGTCTGGCAGTTGTGCTGGCTCCTGGTAAGTTTAATTCACTAGTAGCAAGCTCTGCAGATAATTATTTCCTTCCCATGAAGACTGAATGGGCTTATAGGTCATTTATTCAATTATCCAAAATGGGATCAGCCTTTCAATGAGTCTATGTCAGCGAAGAATGCCAAATGTAATAACTTTATGTTAATTCCCACAACAGCTGTCCTTTAACAAGAGGGCCCTCTCAAATTCATATCTCCATCTCTTTTCAAACCCACCTCACCCTTCAACTTTTGGTAAATGCAAAGCTGCAGAAGATATGGATCATTCTGATAATGCATTTTTTGGTTGGGGTAATCATTGTTTCCTCTTCCTTTTTTTCAAATTTCATCTTATTATTTTGTTTTCAATGTATAACAAAAGACAAGTAAATAGTCCACCATGTAGTAAAACTATTCAAAGAAAATTTGCACAAATTAACTGACAAATAACTTGATTAAAGAATTTGCAGAGTAAGCAAAGCAGAAAGTGACAAGCTCCTTAAGTACAATAATCATAAATAATATAAAAATTATGGTTCAAGTTAGAGTTAAGCCCAGGACAGTTTGTTGTAAATATCTCTGTGGTGTTTTCCAGATTTTTTCTTGAACTTGGGAAACAGCATGCATTTCAATACTTGGTTAAATAGAAAGAAAGTCTCTTACTAAAGAAAGTAGTCCATTAAAATAATCTCTCTCTTTTTCTTTCGGCTTTTCCCAGTTAGGGGTCACCACAGTGGGTCACCTTGTCTGCTCATGATTGGCAGTGGAGTTTTTACGGTGTCGAGTTGCCAGCCCGGTGCCCAACCTTCCACAGAAGGCACACACTCACACCTAGGGCCAATTTTAGTGTGTCCAATCCACTTGTCTTTGGGGATGTGGGAGGACACAGGAGCACCCAGAGGAAACCCACACGACCACAGGGAGGACATGCAGACTCCACAAAGAAGACACCCCAGCCAAAGATCGAACCGGAGACCCTGTTGCTGTAAGGCAACAATGCTAACCGATGCACCACCGTGGCCATCCTATTTACCTATAAAGTCCAATCCAAAATTTAAGAGATATTGTTGCAAGGCCAGATTATAAGCTACTATCAATTACTACATTATAATAACAGAATGAGTACAAAAACAGTTTCCTCTTATGAGGCATTTAAATACCCCTAAGGTTCCAAGAAAACTTGAGCAAGGTTGAAAAACTGCAAAACTACAACAAACGCGAGTAAACTGAGTTGCAATAAGAAGTAAAATGTGTAATACCAATGCAGTGAATACGCTTATATGAACAAAACTCAATGGCCTAAAGTCACTCTGACTGTCCAAAAAAGAATAAGCTCAAACCTACTATAACATTATTGAATCTATTCTGGACCTACCCCATCCCATATCTCCTATTTTCAAAAGTTTTTTTTCAAAACAATCAATGCATGCATAATAGAATGCAAAATTATGATTATTATGAATAGCTGAACTAAGCTAACTATGATCACAGTTCTAAACTACCCACACTCATTGGCTCTCCATAGAATTCACCAGACGATGACTAATCTGGTCCTAAAAACAGCAAAATTAAAATACAAAGTTTACTAAAAATGAAAAACACAACATGAGGATAGCAAACTTTATCTTAATTCCCACATTATTTTTCTCTTTGAATCACAGCGATTTCTCATGACTCCTCCTACTAGCCCTCATACTTTACCCTTTTTCTAGCCTTTCCATCTGTAAACCTTATCTACTAATTTTAAATTAATTTCCATTCTTACTCTACCCTTTTCCTTAAACAAAACCATAACTGTATCTATTGAAAAAGAACTTCTGCTAGATTTTATATAGAGTATTATAATATTTTTATTTTTCATTTATCCAATTTTTTTACTTGTTTGCTGTGATGATAGCATCTGTAATCCAGGTAAAATTGTAACTTTGCTAATGTGCTTTGGAGCTTTTTTCCCCTGGGTCTCCGCTGAAAATGGGCCCATGCCCAGTCAGACTTTCTCAGTAAACCAATGTCAGATAAAATAAATAAATAAATAAATAATCAAATATGAGTAAGGGAATATAAGTGAAAAAGATCTAGTTAAGAGAAGATTCCTATGAACCTATAATAGACTTCCCATACATGTCAAACAGAGCACCTCACTGCCCCTCTTCAAGGAAATAGAAAATTCACCCCGGGGATCACTCCAGTGGGTCTACTCGATAGAGGCACTGGGAACTAATGTCGGGTAGCACAATGCCAGGGTAATCCTATGGGCTAGGCTTGTAAAGGCTCCAGGGCCATTAGCCTAGTACACACCTATGAACCTACACACCTATAAACCTATTAATATTATAATCAGACCAAACATAGAGATGGTAATGATGCATTAACCATTGAAGATCAAACAGTGAGAAATGACAAACTGGGATATTAAAATGTATGGAAAATATAAATATGCAGACCTAAGATGAAAATATGTAGCACACCAAGGTAATGAAATATAATAAATACAGATAAGTGCTAAGAAATAACAAAACAGCTAATTAGCATATGCAGTAGAATGTAAAGCAGAGTAGCCAGATACCTAGCTGAAGCCATTATTTTAACCCAAAACACGAATGCAAAAAAAAAAAATATGGAGATTAAAACATAAATAAAGCATAAAATCTGGACATCAATCTCTGTTGAAAATTTCGACTACAACCTAATATAGAATTTGTTTATAAAAGCAGACTTTCAGCATGGTCCTGTTCCAATCCCCCTTCATCTTTGAGATAGCTATGCTGGCTATCCCCAATCTCTTCTTTATCCATTAATCTAATCAAGGGAACCATCTGCTTCATTCCATCTGTGCTCGCAAACAACTGCATGACTGTATCACCTGGACTACACGGTTTAAACAGTACCTTCCACTTTTTCCTCTCCTTTGCCAATGGCCGAGAAGGCATGAATGTCACAAAGCAATGCCTCAATAAACTTGTAGCCAATTGCTTTGTTTCCTTTTATAAGATGAACAGTGAGAGAAAATGAGAGACCACCATTATCCACAAAGTTTATTGTAGCAGAACAATGGCAGAGTCTAGATTTTTCAGCCAGAATGTATTCCTGGATAACATTTTCACAATTATCACTTAGTTCACATTACAAGCTTATCCTAATTTCTAGGCTGAGAACTTCCTTTGAGGCAGCAATGCTTAAAAAGTATACAATGGTATACAACAGTGCTCTTGCATTCCAGAATGTTTATACTATTTGTGACTCCATTCTAAGAATGCACTACATGCAGAACATTTAAAATCTGTTACAAATGCTGTATGAATGCTTACAGTAATGTACCTATGAGAAGGTGCTTTTGCTGCCAGATACATCCCTCACACCTTCTCCCTTAAGTCTTAAGAAGTTCTTCATCTATCCTTACAGCCTATGGGGATTGTCCTTGCTTTTCACTTATTTTTATTAACATACAAGTCAACTTCTTCCTGTGGAGCATGTTGAAAATTAACTGGATTATTTCAACATGAGCTACATAACTGGGAGGCCCTATGTCATCCAACACATGGAGTTGTGATGGCATATGACAACTATATGTTCTGAGCAGTTTAGGGAAGAGGAAACAAATCTATGCCTGCTTTGCAACCAAAGCATTTTCTGGAATACCCAGCATTATGACAGGTGCTCAAATAACTATTGTTTCATTTGTCTCTAAAACTGTTTCACATGTCCATTATAAAATTTCTTTCTAATAAATATAACATGAAATATGAAGGTTATAAGATCATATTTATGTAATTTTTATCTTAATTGCATTATTTCTTTAAATTACAGAATGCGTTTAGGTATGAAGGTGAAACACTTCATTTTGCAGCGAACAGCTATTGGGAAAAATGTCACTTGGCATATCAATAAGGTAGAATGACAACAACAAAAAAGCACTGACCTGATTAAAAAGCTGGCAGCAATAGTATGGGATTTGGTAGAACTGTGAACATCCTTGTAGATCTCCATTCAAAAGAAAATAGGAGTTATTGTCAAGGATTTGAAAGCTCAAATATGTTTTCTGGCAGGATCACAAGTTTTATAATGAAAGAGAGAACAGTATTATCTGTAAAGTTCTTGAACTGTAATATGAAAGAGCAATCTTGACATTTGTGCTTCCTAATGCATTGACTGTTAGACAAAATAATTAGTACTTACTTTATAAAACATGCACTTTGAAGCTTTTGATGCTATCTAAAGTATCATTTGATGAAAGCGTAATTGTTTCTCGTCTATATCTTTTAGGAAACTTATCAAGTTTCTCTTGAAAGTAAAGGCATGTGGCTCGTATAATTGAGTTCCAGAGTTATAACTTGTCTCTTTTAGCTTTACAATGAAATAAACAGAAAGAAAGAGAGTGAGAAAAAAGAAATAGGCAAGTCATCGTATATTATTTGTGCAATGAAATTAGTACTTAAACTAGGGTAAAAGTGGCATGGCTATACGAAACACAATGTGCAGTATAACAAAAATGAATTATAGCATATGAAAAATTATAACAAAAGTGTGCAGAAAATAACGTCAAGGATTCAGACACAAGTGGCACAATATATAAAATGCTACATAACCTGCATTAACGTGCATAGATCTGCAGATTATTAGAACTTTCTGTCAGAAGCTATGAAAGCCAACAACATTGTACACTATTCACTCAAAGAAGTACCCAGATTAAGACCTGTTGCACAAGAAATATTATTTAGTAACAGCATAGTAGAATGTTATACATATAAAAATTGAGGTGCGTGCCAAGAACTATTTGCATATCAATGGAGAAATACTAGAAGCAACTCGTCTGCTAAACAAGAAACAGGTGATGCAACGTCATTATATAAACAGACAAGTTACATCCCTGAAGTAAAGACAACACTATCCTAGATGGTGGGAGTGACGAAATTCCAATAATTTAACAGACCTGAAAATAAATAGACTAGTTACTACCTAAAGCAGAATCTATTACTCATTGCCTGTAATATCTGTAGACAATGGTTTCCATATGTGCACTTACGATGTTCAACAACTAATCACACTTGACCCATTTTTAAGGATCAAAACATGCAATGTGAAAAACATATAAAACAGACAAATGTTTTTTATCAGAGGTCAAGACCTTCTGCAGACTCTATGTGGGGGGATGTTCTCCACACTCTCCTAACTTATATATTCCAATTGTGCTGTTGCAGTACAGTGGGAAAACATGTGGGGGGGGGCAACAATGGTGCACTGCTTTCTCACATGGTACTGAGTCTATGGATGAATGCATTGGTACTCTGCAATTACCCCCAAAAATTGTAGTTGAAAATATGTGCTGCATTAGACTTCCTGGCAAATGTAACATTTCAGAGATCAGAGATCGCCTTAGTATATTACTGGCAGCTGAAAACATATCCCGGAATACTTTTCATATATCATTCGCAACAGAGCAGTGATTGTATATGGATCCAGAGAAGTATAGCAGACCAAACCAAATCATAAAGACATTTTGATATTGCCAAACTACCTGCTGTCCTAACCTACTAGTGTTTTTTTCCTGTTGGTGCTTTTATCAATGTGTATGCATGCTATCTTGACAGTACACATCACACCTACATCTGGTGGGCATGGCTTATGCATTTCCTGATTCAAGGTCATGGAACATATGACCATATGATTGTTAAGTAAGACTATAGCCAAAGTGAGATATATCTGACACAGGGTACATGAGTGTAAAGCAAAAGGACAACAATATCCTGCACTATACTACAAGTGATACTACTGGCTACTCACTGCAATCATATTTCATGACACCATTACAGCATCCCATAACAACTGAAGATCATTGATACAAAGGTACATAAAGTCAGACAAAATCTACCTTGAAGCATGTATTTGGGCAATATAAAGCACATTTCTAGTGCCTGATACCACCACACTGTAAGCACAGTAGAAGGTCAGCAAGCTATTTCAGGCAAATACCATGCTGAACAATCTGTTGGCAAATAAACAAGCAGGAGAGGGATGGCATTTAGATGGACACCATGAAGCCCCCAAACCAAAACTGCCTCTACCATTAGGGATTGATAGAGATCACAGTAACCAGGAGGGTACAAAAAATTCACAGTTACCAGCAGCAGAACACAGAGCACACGAAACACTAGTTCAAGAAGATTATCAGTGTCGAATATGGAATTATTTATCATGATATCACAAATGTGTCTGAGTCATATAGTAAAAACTATAAGTACATACGCAGAGATGGCATGTTGTAAGTGAATAGGCTGTGCAAACCAGTGCACAACCTCTCCACTACATACATCAGATGCTATGACACACTGAAAAGCAGATGAAAATATCCTAGAATACTGATACAGATATCAACATCATTGTCTGGACACTGACATGGTATACACAGCTTAGAACCATGGGTTTTACACCTACACACATGGAGAACAGGGGATTTCATACTCCAGACATGATAGGGGCTGCACTTGTAGGGTGCATGAGGTGAGTAGTATCGGAAACACCCTTCTACTGTCTGAATGTCCTCTATCTCTGAATCTGAAAAGTGGGCAACTAGTTGCTCAAATATGTAAGTTTCAGCAGAGTAGCAAGCAATGCAACTGCAAGTAGACCCATACAGCAAACAGTACAATACCATAATAACTATTATAAATATCTCTCAACCTCTGAGCAGTAACCATCATAGCACTGATCCTTAAATACCATAGCAGAGAATCAGAAAGAGGAGTGCCTTCTTATCTTTCTCAATAGAATGTCTTTATATACTAGAATCTTTGTGTAGGATTAGCCTGTCCCATTTAACAGAGCTATTCTTACTGCAGACTTAGTGACCAGTCCAGAAACTGCTATAAGTAAGTTGGCTTTTTCACTTACCTGTCTCACTGGTGCCAAAATAGAGGATGTGTCTTGAGACATTACAGAAAGATTATAGACACCCTTTCTGACAGAGTAAATACTCATGTACTGAGTGACATCTTCTCTTCACCAAATCTGGCATCCAGATTTCAAGAAAAGATAAGGGCTTTCTGCCTGGCACCTGTCAAAGGGGATTCCATATTAATCTGCAAGAAGACAGATGCATACATGGTTCATCATCCTGATTTGCAAATAATACCATTAACTTCTCTTGTCAGGGTTACACACATTGAATAGGACGTCTACTGCTCCCCCTCACCTTTTTTTATATGCAACATAAAGTTAATAGACATTCCAAATTAACAGCTGAAAAAAATAAGGAAGTGAGGGTGTTGCTGTATAGTTCCAAGAATCTAAATAAGATGCACTATCCTGAGCTATCTCTGACTCTGAAGGGGAGTGGGGATCTACACAATCACTGAAATCTGGTTTAAGAACCAATCTAGCATACCCTAATTCCAACATACAATGCTTTCCCCCCTTTCAGACCCTGCAAAATGGGGAAGTATGTCTACCTACATCCATAACAGTCTTATTGCAAAGTCACTCAAAATGTACCATGAAGGAGATGTAAAATGTAATCTCATAACCATCAGTAACATTATTTACCAAGTAAATGGTTGTTAACATACCTCTCTATGACCCTAAAAGAAAATAAAGAATACCTTATTAACTGAGGTAAATTATTAATCAAAAATATTAAAATTATGGGCGACTTCAGTTACCCTGCAATTGACTGATAATTAACATTTCCAAAAATGAACAGGCCAATTGTCTCCTTGTTTTCAGTAATACTATTTGTCTGAAATACTTGGTGAACAATGCAATTGGGGAAAACACTCTAGATCTTATTTTGATGAACAGAGTATCAATCTGCTCAGCCCTTACCATAATCTCTTACCTTGGTATATCAGACTATGATACAGAGGTATTTTTCATCAATACAAAAATTAATTATGTGAACCACACCTCCACATTTCGGGATTTCTCCAACAGTGACTACCTCAAAATTAATAAAGCTCATACCATCACTTACCAAGATCAAATCTTAATATCAAACCCTACATGCCCCCAACAAGACAGCCAGTGACAGTTTCAGTAAATTCTGTGGCTTTCTTGATAGCTGCATCATAATCTATGTCTCTGGTAAACACAAATTCAGTGGAATATTTAAGAACAACCCCCTGAGTTGAAAGTATAGATAATCTGTGGAAGAGTTTCTGTATAACCTACAGCCTGTATCCGTCATAAAAATTAAACCCAAGCTCATCTTACCTCAGAAAGGCATACAGTGACAATCCACTTAACCAAGATCACTCATGAGCTTAAACTTGCAAATAAAGAAGAAGAAAATAAGTGTTTTCTAACTATGTAAGGAAACTTAATGACAATACTCAGTACTGTAATACCCAAGAAAATGCTATAATATTTTCTAAACAAAAATATCTCTAAAATCTTAATAAAGAAATTTAGCTCTAACCTCATAGCCCTTGCAAGTAAGCCATCTAAACTTAAATGGTGACCTCCTCACATAGCTCATGTCTCCTGATCAACTTGAAACAGCCCTTGTCAAAATCGAATAGAAAACTTCCAAGGGCATTGTTCTCAGACTATCGCCATACCTCTCAACTTCCTAACACAAGAAATCTGGACAAAGCCTTAAATAATGGGGGGACAAAGACCCCAAAATAGGGACAGATTTTAAATCTTCTTCTTTTGGCTCTTCCCATTAGGGATCCCTACAGTGGATCTTCTGTTTCCATTTCTTCCTGTCCTCTGCATCTTGTTCTGTCGCACCAGCCACCTGCATGCCCTCTCTCCACATCCATAAACATTATCTTAGGCCTTCCTCTTTTCCTCTTACCTGGCAGCTCCATCCTTAGTATCCCTGTCCCAATATATCCAGCATCCCTCCTCAGCACATATCCAAACCAACGCAATCTCGTCTCTCTGGCTTTGTCTCCAAACTGTCCAACCTGACCCTCTAATATACTGATTCTTTATTCTGTCCATCCTTGTCACACCCAATGCAAATATTAACATCTTTAACTCTGCCACCTCCAGCTCTGACTTCTGCCTTCTTGTCAATACCACCATCTCCAACCCATATAATATAGCTAGTCTTACTACCCTCTTGTAGGCCTTCCCTTTCACTATTACTGGTACCCGTCTGTCACAAATCACTGCTGACACTCTTCTCCACCCACTCCACCCTGCCTGTGCTCTCTTCTTCTCCTGTCCTCCACACTCACCATTACTCTGAACTGTTGATCCCAAGTATTTAAATTCATCCACCTTCGCCAACTCTACTCCCTACATACTCACCATTCCTCAGTTCTCTTTCTCATTCATACACCTATATTTTGTCTTAGTCCTGCTGACCATCATTCCTCTCCCTCTAGAACATATCTCCACCTCTCCAGGGTCTTCTCAAACTGGTCCCTACTCTCACTACAGATCACAATGTCATCTGCAAACATTAAAGTCCATGGGGCCTCCTGTCTGATCTTGTCTGTCAACCTGTCCATCACCATTACAAATACGAAAGGGCTCAGAGCTGATCCTTGATGTAATCCCACCTCCACCTTAAATGCATCCATCACTCCTACTGCAAACCTCACCACTGTCGCACTACCCTCATACATATCCTGTACCACTCTTATATATTTCTCTGCCACTCCTGTCTTCCTCATACAATACCATAACTCCTCTCTAGGTACCCTGTCATATGCTTTCTCTAAGTCCACAAAGATACAATGCAACTCCTTTTGACCTTCTCTATACTTCTCCATCAACACCCTCAGAGCAAACATTGCATCTGTAGTTCTCTTTCCTGGCATGAAACCATACTGCTGCTAACTAATCATTATCTACCTTCTTAACCTAGGTTCCACTACTCTTTCCCATAACTTTATGCTGTGACAGATCAATTTTATCCCTCTGTAGTTACTACAGTTCTGCACATAACCCTTATTCTTAAAAACTGGTACCAAAACACTTCTTCTCCACTCCTCAGGCATCCTCTCACTTTTCAAGATTTCATTAAACAATCTGGTTAAAAACTCTGCTGCCATCTCTCCTAAACACCTCCATGCTTCCACAGGTATGTCATCTGGACCAGCAGCCTTTCCATTCTTCATCCTCTTCATACCTGTCCTTACTTCCTCCTTGCTAATCAGCTGCACGTCCTGATTTACTATACCCACATCATCCAACCTTCACTCTCTTTCATTCTCTTCATTCATCAGTACCTCAAAGTACTCTTTCCATCTGCTCAACACACTCTCCTCACTTGTGGGTATGCTTCCCTCATTATCTTTTATCACCCTTAGCTGCACATCTTTCCCAGCTTGGTCACTCTGTCTAGCGCATTGGAACAGGTCCTTTTCTCCCTCCTTTGTGTCCAACCTTTCATACAACTCTCCATACATCTTATCCTTAGCCTTTGCCACCACTCTCTTTGCCATATGCCTCATCTCCTTATACTCCTGTCTACTTTCTTCATCTGTCTGACAATTCCACTTCTTCTTCTTCACCAACCTCTTTCTCTGTATAGTCTCCTGTACTTCCTCGTTCCATCACCAGGTCTCCTTGTCCTCCTTCCTCTGTCTATATGTCACACCAAGCACCTTTCTAGCTGTCTCCCTTACCAGCTCTGCTGTAGTTATCCAGCTATTTGGTAACTCTTCACTGCCACCCAGTGCCTTTTTTAACTCTTCCCTGAACTCCACCTCACAATCACCCTTTTTTCAACTTCCACCATTTGATCCTTGGCACTACCCTTACACTCCTCATTCTCTTCTTGATCAACATCATCCTACAGTCCACCATCCTATGCTGCCTAACTACTCTTTCCCCTGTCACTACTTTACAGTCGCCAGTTTCCTTCAAACTGGTCCTCCTACGTAGGATATAATCCACCTGTGTGATCTTTGTCCACTCTTGTACATCACCCTATGCTCCTCCCTCTTCTTAAAATACATATTCACCACAGCCATGTCCATCCTTTTCGCAAAATCCACTACCATCTGACCTTCTGCATTCCTCTCCTTAACACCATATCTACCCATTACTTCCTCATCCCCTCTGTTCCCTTCACCAACATGCCCATTGAAATCTGCACCAATCAATACTCTCTCACCTTTGGGTACACTTAACACCACTTCATCCAACTCACTCCAAAATTTTTCTTTCTCATCCATTGTACACCCAACTTGCAGAGCATATGCACTAACAACATTTATCATCACACCATCAATTTCCAGCTTCATAAACATCGCTCTATCAGACACTCTTTTCACCTACAAAACACTTTTGGCATACTGTTCCTTCAGGATAACCCCTACCCCATTTCTCCTCCCATCCACACCATGATAGAACGATTTAAAATCCACCTCCAATACACCTAGTCTTACTCCCCTTCCAGCTGGTCTCTTTCATGCACAATATATTAACCTTCCTTCTCTCCATCATATCAGCTAGCTCTCTTTCTATACCAGTCATACTACCAGCATTCAAAGTTCCTACCCTCACTACCACACTCCTAACCTTCCTCGTCTCTTCCTGCCTCCTGGCTAGTCTTCCCCCTCTTCCTCTCCTTCAGCCAACAATAGCCCAATTTGCACCAACATCATGTTGGCAAACAGTACTTGTGGCGGTCATTGTTAACCCAGGCCTCAACTGATCTGATATGAAAATCTGTATCATTGTCTGCATATGTCATTTGGCAAAGGATTTACACCAGATGCCCTTCCTGAAGTAACCCTACCCATTTATCCAGGCTTGAGACTGGCACAAAGAAATGCACTGACTTGTGTATCCCCAGTGGCTGGAAATATTGCTCTTAAAAACTTAGATTTTTGTTAAAATAACAGGTTTTATTTTAGCTTGAATTTTCTGAAGGATATGAAGTTTGAAACTCAAATGTATGTCATTATTTAGTGACTTCAATCCTTTGTAATTTGCCAGAAAAACACAAATTTTAAGAGGAGCAGTAGTAAAATATGAAGCAAAAATCTGGACATTCTGTGAAATCTGGACAGTTGAGAAGTTTGACTATGGCAATGGGCCACAGTGCTCTCTAGCCACAAGAGGATCTACAGGTGACCCTGGGAACTACTGACATATGAGCCCCACCAGTAGCCTGTGCAAAGTTAGGTTGAGGATTAATATGGAACTTGTTTAGAGGAACATGGGCAAGATCCTCTTCTTGGTATGAACTAATATGGATTTATTAAGACAAGGTCATGTTTGTAAAGCTGATAAATTTTTGGAGAGGGTATCAGCTGCAATGGATTAAGAGTTAAATGAGCAAAAATAAATAAATGAATAAATAAACAAACAAATAAATAAATAAATAATAGTTAAAGGTGCAAACATCTTAGTTTGATGTTTCAAAGACTTTCAAAACTATTTCAAGTGCAGGAATTAAAGATAAACACAATGAACTTGAGGTCATTGCATACATAGTCTGTTGAAATGACATTTGGCTTTTCTAGACGTACCCAAATGTAAAGCTGGGTGGGGTCATCATTCCTCCTCAGGTGCAGCTACCAGTGATGTTGCTTAGGGCTCAAGTTTTAGTCTAGTTCTCATCAGTATCTTCTTTTTTAGATGCATAGCTTGATATTAGTAGTCACTGGTGGCTTACTAGGTTTCCTGACAGTTAGAAATTGTGAATTAGTCTTCACCCTCACAGGTACAATACATATGTCTAGAATGAATTAGACACAATCCACACCTAACGCACAAATTATGGAAAACAGATGGTTCTTGCCATCTACAATCTCAAAGGAAAATAATTAAGATTATTTCCTTTAATGTGGACCAAGATACAATCACAGACAGGGATCTCACCTTGGACCAACAGGTTGCCACCATGTAAAGGAAGCCCTTGATGTGATTCATATAATACTCAAGACGATAGCTAGCTTATCTAGAGTGGAGATTGTTCCACTATGTAATCAATCTCACTTGTTAGACTTGGCAAGCTGGGTTACTCAGATAAACTTTAGAAGCTGGCCCTTTTTTTTTACTATCAGCTTATCCCCTTAGGAGGGATATGTGCCTTGTCTTCTGGAACATAAGAGACTCTTTCTTCTTTGAAAATGGCTGGAGTAGTAGAAAAATGGCAAATGTATTATTGAAAGGGTCTCTTATCTTTGTCTCAAACTTCTGCTGTTCTTAAAACAATTTCATTCCCATCACACTTTTAAGTATAGAACAGCAGCTATCAAGCTTAGAGTAAGTCATTAGGCCATATTTTTTTTTGCTGATCCTATGAATAGGGACAGGAAGTCCATAATATTTTTAGTGGTCTGGGTTGTTTACTAGGTGTTTATCATAATTAGGCAGATTTTATAGGGCTACCAGCAGTATATGCTCTAGGGAAAGTTCCAGTAGCTTTAAAGAAGCTAACTCTAATAACTATACTACAATAACTTTCAGAATACTAGTAAACACAACCCTAAAAAATTATGGGTAGCCATTAAAGAAATCTTGCATCACAGCCATAAAGTCAACACTAACCCATCTCCTAATTATTCATCACTCAAAAACTGCAATACAGTTCAACTCTTATTTCATGGATAGTATGGCATCTCTTATCAAGGATTCCACAACATCTAATCTTAACCCTGAACAGCAGCCACGTATCACCACATCCACTTTCACCTGTAAACCTGTGCCCACATCCTACATAAAACTCCTTAAATAAACACACACCATGCTCTACTTCAGTTGATGACATTCCAACCTTCCAAGTGAGGACCTTAAAAAAAGCAGCCAATAGAATTGCCTATCCAATCTCAATACTTATAAATAGGTCAATCCAGGAATCCCATGTTTCATTTCTCTCTCTGGTAAACTAAAACAATGAGTAAAAAGGTCACACAGAAAAAACAATTGGTTAAAAAACACAAAAAGAAAATTCTAGCAAAGCTAGACTTTTCGCTGTGTGATACCTTAAACCTCTTGTATTAGAGGCGACATGGGATATATGCAAATTACCGTTTAAGGATTTTTACTCATTGTTCTAGTTTGTTAGCAGGGATATTTTGCAGACACCCTAATGTTTATGGATATCAGTTGGGTACAACAACCCTGTGTTTCCAAATATTAGCCAAACATTCTGTGTTGATGATGCCATAAGAAGGCAGAAACATCCATGTCCACAGCTAGTGGGGTTTGGCTTTATTGGCCTGAAACTGTCCATAAATAGACTTAAAAGAAAAAGTCATGTACATTCAGAATTGTCATTTAGCTGAAACACCTGATATCCTTAAAGGGTAATTTACATATATCCCATGTCACCTCTAATACAAGATGTTTAAGGTATCACATAGTGAAAAGTCTAGCTTTGATAGATTTTTCTTTTTGTGTTCTCTCTCTGGTAAAAGTCACACATTATCCCTCTGCACAAAGGAGGAAAGTCAACAGGCATTAATAACTTTAGACCTATAGCAATCTTATCCCCTCTCCAAAATACTTGAAAAATGTATTCAGAAACAATTGCTAAACTATCTATTGCAGGAAGAACTCCTGTCCCCCACACAAGATGGCTTCTGTCCTTCCCATAGTACTAACATTGCACTTCTAACCTATATAGATATTGTCAATAAAGCTAAAGATAAAGGCAAACTAGTTCCCGCCTTATTTCTAGACTTTTCTAAAGCCTCTGACACAGTTTGCCACAGCAAACCTTTACTTCAAATGCCCTCATTAGATATTTTTCAGTCCACCCTTCTATGTTTCAAAAGTTACCAATCCAATAGGTATCAGTCAGTAAAATGTCACTCCACCCTCTCTCCATACTTCCCAGTCACCCCCACTGGTGTACTACAAGGCTCTGTCCCTGGTCCTCTCCTCTTTAATATTCTCACCAACACCCTCCACACATCCACACAACAGGCTTCCCTAATGCAATGCACAGATGACTGCACACTCATTTGCACAACTGACAATGCGGCACACCTTCAAAAATATTATTCAGGAAGCTTTAACAGCAACTGAAACATGGCCTTATAACTCTCAGCTTATGCTCAACCATAGGAAAAAAAAAAATACTACTTTTTTCCCAAATCCCTCTACCATGAAAAAAAAACAAAATTTAAAGTCCTGTCTCTCTCTTGATAATACAACCATAGAAGTCACTTCTCATAGCAAATTATTAGGGATGATAGTGGATGATAATCTTAAATTTGACCTGAGTATACAAAATTGCATAAGAAAAACTAGGGATGCTTACAGAGCCAAAAACTTTCTCACCGACACAACTAAAGCTACACTTGCCACTATTTATCTCTTCCACACACTTCTTTATGGTGCTCCCATCCTTGCTAACCTTCAGACATCATGCATAGAGCCTAAACTGGTGAGAACTACCCCATCAACTAACGTATGCACCACTTTTTGCCACCTATAAAATTATCCAGAATCCATTTGCTTGTCCGTCACTAGATAACATTTGACACAACTATGTTCCTAGTTGGTCATTACAATCCATTGACTAAAACTCCTGTCTATTAACAAGCTTATCAAACTGTTGGGCATTGTCTGTACTAGTACCATGTTGCTATGGCCTGGAACTCCATATCTCTATCCGTCAGGACAATACCTTCCATCCCATCTTTAAAAAAAATTTTGAAAGACTTCCTAGCTAAAATCTGCCTGTGTTTTTGCTCAACACCAGGATAAACTATATCCCTAAATGTGGACAAATACCTATTCATACCTTACATCTCTGAATTCTCACTTTTTCACTTATCTCCTTACTTCTGTCAACCCCCCCCCCCCCCGGCTTTCTCTCTAAATATACCATAAACCTGCTTTTCTCTCACTTTGTATTGCAATTCCTGTTTGTATTATACTAACTTACCTTTAATTTTTCATAAACTGGCTAAAATGTCTCTATTAAATTATTGTCATATAACTTGTAGCTACTCTTAACCAATGTTTTCAGATTATGTCTAATTTGGTATAATTATTTAAATTGTATTTGTTTTTCTATTTTTTTAAAGACTGTAAAATTATTAATCTTAAAATTCTTTGTAATACTTTGGAGCTATTCTCCCTGGGCCTCCGCTGAAAATGGGCCCCTACCCAGTCAGACGTTCCTGGTAATCAAACGTCAGTAAATAAATTAATAAAATAAGAACAGAATCAAGACTTAGACTTAATAAATAAAAATACAATGAACCAGATTGCTACTAGTCCAGCTAGAGGGCAAAATATTCTTTTTTTAACACTTTTTTTTTGAATTATCACTTGTGACATAGACAAATTTACATTTATAAAAAAGTAATCGAACTGTATTAACAAGTTCATGTTTACAGCCATTATACTTCACATATATTGCTATATAACCTAAGCAACATAACATAAATTATTCAATCCCTGCCCTTTTTTAACAAGAAACATCTTTATTAAACCATCATGTATGACATAGGCAATCATACATTTATATACATGAAAATAAACCACACCGACACAATCCTAGTTGCAAGCATTTTACATCATAAACCATACTGACACACTCCCAGATGCAAACATTATACATCACTTATAATCTACCAAATCATTTTCAGTCAAAAATTACATTTAAGTCCTGCCTTCTTTTTAACCTCATCCCCCCCCGTATGTATTGTTCCCAGAATTCCCATTTTCCTATGTATTTGCTTCTACCCTTTTCTAAAGATCTCAATTCCAGTTGTTTTATCTCTGTTACTATATTCACTACTTCTAGTATAGCTGGTTTAGATTCTGATTTCCATTTTCTAGTAATTGCATTTTTGGCAGCCACCACAATTAGACACAGAAAGGCCTTACCATGTCTAGCCAATTCCAATTCTGTATCATAGCTCAGAAATATCATCTCCCTCTTCACACCAATCTGCCCACCTAGCATTTCCAACAGTGAATCCTGCAGGGAATCCTTAAAGTCCGCCAACTCATTGTATGCCCAGAAAATATGTTCCCAGTTACCTCATTCCTCCCTGTCACACCTGCATCATTTGCTGTCTACCTGAGGAAAAATTCTCTGGAGTCTACTTGGAGTATAAAAATATCAATGTAAAAATTTCCAAGCAAAAATCTTGAGTCTTCTAGATTTTGTTGCATATTTGGGAGACATACATATATCCTCCCATTGTTTCTTTGTGAATTGCTTATCCAATCTCTCTTCCCAATCCTTTATCTCCTCTGATTGATTCTCATAATTATACAATATTTTACATGCTCTACTAATTGTTCCTTTTTTAATGGCAGCTTCTGTTCTAGATTCTACTAAAAACTCTACCAGTGCTGGTCTTTTAATTAGGACCCTCCTATTTCTTTCTCTTTGCCTATAGGGAAGGCAATCTCTAACCTGCAGTCCAAATAAATTCCTGGCGTCTTCCCATTCTGTCATCCTTCCCTCTCTAGTTATTTGTTCCCAATCCCTTGGTTTCTTTGCTAGTTTTCTTGAATAAATTCCAGGTCCTTCTTGCCTGTTGTCTGTATCCCTAATTGCAATCATCCCTATTGGCCGAATCTCCTTTCTCCATTCCCATGTTGGCTTAGTTCTTATGATACTGTATGCTACTTTATAGATATAATATTCTGTGTGATTATTTTTATTCTCCTTAAAGGCCTGTATCCAAAATCCCAGTCTCTCCTTGTTTCTTAAGCTTCCCCCTTGTCTCATCATTATCCCTTTCCACTTTGAATTATATTCTTGACCTGGTAGTTATAAATATGACACTATTGTGCAAAACTCCCCTAGTAACTTAATCTATGATTCAGTCTAACCATAAGCTAATAAGCTTATCCTTCAGACTATTTAAATACCCTGACACCAATATATCAGAATTCAAAGACTTGCACACAAATCCCCTTGTATTATATGTTGAAATCTCAAAATTCACTTATAACACCATCAGCTCAGACATTGCCTCAAAAGATATAGTTGCCAAAGAATTTTACACCAACATGAATAAATGTATAAAATCTGCAGCCCCATCCAGATCCAAATATAATGGGAGATTTAAAGGTAACCCACCCTGGTAGATCATCAACATAAATAAAAAATACAATAGAGAAGAAAACTCATTAGAGTATAAAACAGATCTAAACACCACCAAGTCAAGGAAAATATTAGGAATTTGCCTAAGAATTAAAAAAAAGACTATTAGTTCTATTAAGACAGCCCATAAACTCAGGTTAGTATCTGAATCCAAGGACAATTACAAATCCTTCTTTAGATATGCCAGATAACTAAGAAACAACACTCCACAGTGTACTGAATTCATATTAAATAACAAAATTACTTAGACCAGGTAGACTTTGCCAGCATTTCAGGAAATAAATTTAATGCAAATTTCACTCCTGAGCCTTACGATCCCTATGGCTCTCATAATCTCCTTCATCACCAAAGAACATGTGTTGAAAGTACTGTCCAACACTAAGAGCACTTCCTCCATGTGACAAAATCATATACCTGCCTGTTTGATAAATAGTACCAAACACAGCCTGGCAGAACCTCTATTAAGAGCTAAGCTATTTAACCTGCGCCTGGCTACAGGCTCAGTCCCAGGTGTGTGGTGTACAGCCATGGTGATGCCATTTCATAAAGTTTATTACTGTCCTGAAAACTTATAGGCCCATCAGCCTGATGAGTATCATTTATAATTTTACACCAACATGAATAAATGTATAGAATCTGCAGCCCCATCCAGATCCAAATATAATGGGAGATTTAAAGGTAACCCACCCTGGTAGATCATCAACATAAATAAAAAATACAATAGAGAAGAAAACTCATTAGAGTATAAAACAGGTCTAAAAACCACCAAGTCAAGGAAAATATTAGGAATTTGCCTAAGAATTAAAAAAAAGACTATTAGTTCTATTAAGACAGCCCATAAACTCAGGTTAGTATCTGAATCCAAGGACAATTACAAATCCTTCTTTAGATATGCCAGATAACTAAGAAACAACACTCCACAGTGTACTGAATTCATATTAAATAACAAAATTTACTTAGACCAGGTAGACTTTGCCAGCATTTCAGGAAATAAATTTAATGCAAATTTCACTCCTGAGCCTTACGATCCCTATGGCTCTCATAATCTCCTTCATCACCAAAGAACATGTGTTGAAAGTGCTGTCCAACACTAAGAGCACTTCCTCCATGTGACAAAATCATATACCTGCCTGTTTGATAAATAGTACCAAACACAGCCTGGCAGAACCTCTATTAAGAGCTAAGCTATTTAACCTGCGCCTGGCTACAGGCTCAGTCCCAGGTGTGTGGTGTACAGCCATGGTGATGCCATTTCATAAAGTTTATTACTGTCCTGAAAACTTATAGGCCCATCAGCCTGATGAGTATCATTTATAAAGACATGGAACACATCTTAACAGACTTTATTAACATCAACATTAAAAATGTCATCAGGCTAAATTCATGGCAATTTGGGTTTGTAAATGTAGAGACTGTGTAATGATCCTGGTTAACTTTTTGAAAACAACACAGGTTGTTGCTATTAGTCACACTGTACAAACAACTTACCTTGATCTGGCCAAGACATTTGATGCCATCCTCCTGCTAGCATCATTAATAAACTAAATGCATTATAAATAGATCCCTACGTAGTAAGATGGCAAGTTTGGCTAAAAAATAGAACCCACATATTGTGGATGGAAAGGCAGCATCAGAGAACATGAAGGTGGCCGTTTGTGTCCTTCAGGACTCAGTGCTGGGATTGCTGTTGCTTGGTATATATTTTTCTAATGTACAGACTAAAACCAAGGACCTATGGCTAACCACATTTGCAGATGATTGCAGGCATTCTACATTATCATTTTTCCTCTAACACAGAAACTGTCCAGTCTGAATTACACTTATAAATACATGGTATGTTGAAAATAGGCTTAAATTATATACTAAAAATGCAACATTTTCATATTTGGCAGCAAATCATCTTCCCACCATATAGCACTGGCAATCCCCACTTCATAATGACAACGTGGTTAGAGACCTGGGAACCTGCATGGATAATTCCCTCTCATTTGACCACCATGCAGCAACAGTTGTTAGAAAATTGTTGCACTAGGTATAGCTGATCAGTAAGGCAATATCATCCTGTTCTAAGGATTTTATTGTCCCCTTGCATTCATTAATAATCAGAATACAATGCCCCCTTTGGCATCTACCTTGCCAAACATATCAAACTGTTAGAAAGACTCCAGTGTTTCCTAACAAAGAAGATCATAGGCTTAAAATCCCTAAGCTACCATAAAATATTAGAAGCACTGTCCCTCTTTTTGTGACTTGTAGACTGCTCAGAGGAGACGTATGCCTTGCCTTCTAAGTAATCAGGGTCTCAGTAGTCCAAGACCTCTTGTATCTTTACAAATCAAATCATCCCTCAAAAACTAGTACAACAGATCTAAACCTACTTCTGCAGATCAATAAAACAAAGTAGAGAGACAGACTCATTACTCAGCATCACCCACACCATAACCCTGCAGATAAAATAGTGCAATACACTATTTCCCTTTAAATCAGTCTTGGATAATTGAATGGGTATTTCTAAATTCACATCAAGCATGACTGGCAGATCCTTCCATGAATGGGGAAGTACAGTCTAGAGTGGGAACTGACATGGCATAATGGTTACAAGACTCAGTAGCCCTGAATTTCCTATAATTCCTATTTCTAAGAAGGAGAAACACCACACAGAGTGTATGGGTGTGAATAAGGAACAGACTGAACTTACAGACTGAGGTAATAGCATGTTTACTTACTTTTAAGGAACTAAATAGGGTTAGCATTTGCAAAGACTAACATGATTGTAGTGAAACTATAAAAAAATGAAAACTGTCCAGTTCCTACAACTGAAGAGGTGGTGCTTGTCATTCTAGGATTAAAGTATTTTTCTGTATATGATATAAAATTGGTGTAAGCTCTGGCAATTCAAGTTTGATGAGGAATGTTCCAAGATGTGCAATTTTAAATAATCTGTGTGAAGATGCAAACATTCAAGACTTTTGTTTGGCATACTATTAGCAACTAAGGTATTCCAGAGAGTTATTGCACAGATAAGCTTGGTGCTGATGTTAATATAATTGTGCTCAGACTAAAGAAGAGCATGATGCCAGATTGACTGAATTACTGAAGAAAAACTCTCATAGACTAAAAGTACATATAAATTGTGAGATACAGAATATATATATATATATATATATATATATATATATATATATATATATATATAATATATATGGGGTCCCCTTCACATGGTCGACTTTTCAGAAAGTAGACTTTCATATGGCCGAGATCATATGATCGACTTTCGAAAAGCCAACCATGGGGAACTGCTATCTCAGTACAGTGGTGTGGAATGGGAAAATTTCCTCTTCTGCATTGTAGTGTGATCTCAGAGTTGGTATATTTAAGTTACGGGGGTAGGGCGGAGCCACCCATGGGGGTGCAGGGGGGGCTTGCCCCCTGCTAACAGTTGAAAGGTAAGTGTTTGGTGTGTGTTATGTGTTTATTTTACATGGTCGGCTTTTCGAAAGTCGATCATATGGTCTTGGCCATATAAAAGTCGACTTTCTGAAGAGTCGACCATGTAAAGTAGACCCATATATATATATATATATATATATATATATATATATATATATATATATATATGTGTGTGTGTGTGTGTGTGTGTGTGTGTGTGTGTGTGTGTGTGTGTGTGTGTGTGTGTGTATATATGTGTGTACATGTGTGTGTGGATGTGTTTATGGGACACTTCTTATCATGTGAAGTCATGAAGACAGGCACTGAGAAAATAAGACCAGTAGTGCAAATGCCTTCTTTTGAGGACAAATTGATACGGTTTGTTGGAATGACGCATTATCTTTAAAAGTGTGCTTTGAATATGTCAGATATCTGTTTACCATTAAGGAAATTGTAGGAAGATGATGTACCTATAGTCTGGTACTGGAGTACAGAGCAAGAAAAAAAACTGAAGTGCTTACACAGTTACTATCTGAAGTACTCACACAGCAGCATTTTGAACTGAATGAGTCTGCTACTGAATTGATGAAATTATTCTGCAAGAGGATAAACCAATGTACTATGGTTCTGGAATCTGTAAAAAATGCCAAAAATGAACTACTTGCTATAGCATGTTGGTGTAAAATGTTCCATGAATACATTTATGGGAAAATGTTGGTTGAAATAAACCATAAACCATTACAAAGCATATTTAAGAAGTAATTATAAAAAGTACCACAAAGATTATACAGAATGTGATTATACAGAAGTACAACCTGTAGAACAGAGCTTGACTTTAAGAAGCATTTCAAAGTGAGGGCACATGCATATAAATAGAGAGCACATGTAGGCAGCAGTGCCACTTTGAGTGAACAACCAGAGTGTTAACATGCACAAGTGCATTAATCAGTCTGTTTATAAGTTTATTTAAGTTTAATTTACTAAGCCTCAATCCTGATGTGTTTGTATGTAATAAAGCTGCTTGAACTGATCTCACAACTGTTCGTCTGTTTTATCCTGACCGGACAAGTGACACAACCTACCTGTCTGTGAACTGTGAGCCTGGAAAAGAGATGCATGTAACATATTCTGATTCATCTGTATTTGCTAGAGCAGCAAGAAAATTTGCTTGCTGAGAAATGGGAAGTAAACCACATAATCCCCAGATGTCACTGATAAAAAAATTTAAAGAGTTTTTTGCATTGTAATGAAGATGATCAAGAGATGCAGATATGATGAGAGCTGACTATTAAGTCATTGGCATGAACAGAAACTTGCTTTTTATCATTCAAATACTTTATTTTCCAACATTAAATTAAATGAACAAACAAATAGTACAATACACAAGCATGATGTATCTCAATACTACTTTGGTCATTGTGTCTGCAATACAAATCACTTCTGACAATTCTGTCTTAATTACATTAAACTCAGTCCAATACCAAGGTTTACAACTGGCCATTAAATAGGTTGTCGTCTTATACATTCTCATATCCTCAACCCCCCCAGTCAAAGCACATTGACTAAAACTTAAAATAACTTTTGTTAAGCTCCTGTAATGGCTTCAACCCTATAATTCCATAATAATCCCAGAAACCTTAGCGGGTTCAAGAACATGTGAATCCCTTAGCAACCATTTATTTTTGAGGAAACTACTTACTCTTCTACCTTTTCTATATAATTCCTGTGCTCTCAGTGTTTTCATAAGATCTATTAATGCTTTCAGTTTAGGCTTGTAACTACTTCTCCAATGTTTTTTAGTAATTGATTTCCTACCTCCTAGTATCATAACAGGTATTAATGCTTTAGCATGTTGAAGGTCCTCTAGTGAGATTACCTAATTTGAGTAAAAATCAGTTTTATTCAAGATTTATTCATACTTCAGAATATCATTTATTAGGTTCTGTAACCACCAAGAAAAAGGTGCACCAGTCTTCAGTTTGGTAACTGAGAGCTGAATCTACGGCCAAATAATTTATTAGTCCAGAAGCTGAAAATATTTAAACAGCACCTCGCACATATAAAAAAAACTCCAAGTAGTAAGCTAAAGTTTGAGTCATCACATAAACTTAACAAATGAAAAAAAATGCCACTGCACACATTTAAAAAATGCCTCCAAATGAATGTTTCTTTTAAAGTCATACCATGTTCCTTATTGTCAAGCTTTTATATCAAAACTATTGTCCATTACTAGTTAAACTTTAACCACATAGCAAGACTGTTCCACCCAGCTATGCTATTTAAGCTATAACTGACGATGTTGGTGTGGTATATTGAAGGTTTACCCACTGTCGGCTTGGTTTAATTATGAGGGCGAATCCCGAGTGATTAAATAAAGCCAACCAGCAACTGTGGGTAAATTTCAATATACCATACCATGGAGTAGGTTAGTGCTATTATACAATGACATTATTTAAGAAAAAAATACTTACTTTTCTTAAATAATGTCTTTGTATAATGCCTCCAAGGTGCCCTTCCATGTTTTTCTAGTATCCTGGGGCTTTTTCTGATGTACTGCACATGCGTATGAGACTTGTTTTCCCATGCTTACGCAGTACATCAGTGCTAAAGGCAGCGACAGAGAAAGGAAGATCTCTGTTGCTTTTTTTTAATTTAATTTTATTTTTTTTATTAGAAAGAAAAAAAGAAACCGGGAGACTTTTAACATTCGGGAGTGCCGGGACAGACAAAATAAAAGGATAATCAGATAAGTTTCTTTAATTTTGCAGAACATACCTGCTTATCCTGTTATTTTTGTCTGCGCCATCTCCCTCATTCATTTTCTGTTTTCGCTTTTTCTTAAAAAAGAAAGAAAAGTAAAAATAATTACGAGATATACTAATGGAAAAAAGTCCGGGTGACCAGACCTTTTTCTGTTGGTATATTCTCGGATTTACAACGGGCATGCTGGTTGGGCTGACCAATCAGCATGCTCATTTTTGATATTAATGGCCAGTCATTGTATAATTTTACATACCTTATTAGTTGCACTGCCCCATCTGAAAAATTGATTAAAGTCCTTTCCTGTCTCTGGAACACAACTCAGAAATGTCTTACTTCTAAGAGGGGGACTTCTAATCTCAGAATGACTCAAGAGCAAACCCTTATTTATATTTGTTTACCAGGGTAGTGTATTAATCAATAATGACCAATTTCAGGCTTGGAACACGTGAAATACGAAACATTTTACAAATGAATATACAGAAATGTAAGCAATAACAGAGTAGTTCAAACTAATTACATAGAAAAAATGTGTATATACATTCTAGTGAACAAAGACAGTGAAGTTTACAACCAAGCGGAGTGTAATGTTAAGATATATACATTAGTTTCTAAAATGGGTGAATCTTCAATGAATCTTGAGAGAGGAGAAAGACTCAGAAAGGAATTAGGTTTGGTAATATGTCCTGTGCTGAAGCAGGACCATTTGGCTTGGATGAAGAAATCCTTTTTGAATTGCATTCTGAATTTGGAATAAGTGTTGATGTCCTTAATATTGATGGGGACAGATTCACAAAGAGAAAGTGCCCGAGAGGAGAAAGCATGTACAGTGCTGTGTAGTTTGGCTGTAGAGGTAGTGAGAATTGGTGTGGCTTGTGAGTACTATCTCAAGTTGTATGAGGAAGTTTTTTTTATGAAGTCTAGCTGTAAGGGGAATAAATGTGTGGAGTGGGAGTAGTTTGTAGAGTTAGGAGCCTAAAAGTAGGTAAGATATTTGTTTTATGTGTAGCCATTTGGGTTTTTCTAGAGTGATACAGTGACTGTTATGAATTGGGAGATGCTGTTAGAGACAGTCTGCAGTGTGGCAATGTTTTTCCTTGGAGGCAAAAGCAAAAACTGGGAGCTCATATTCCAGATGAAAAAAGAAAACTCCTTTTGGCAATGGCTGCTCTGGCTGGTTGGGACAGAAAAGGGGAGCTAATTTTTGCCAAGAAGAAGAGGGTGTTTATTTCAACTTTCACTTTGTTTATGTGGAAATGGATGTTTAGTTACTGATCGAGCCATACTCCTAGGTATTTGAAGGTGGATGTTGTCTCTATGCAATGGTTGTGTAGGTCAAAGATAGTTAAAGAGTTACGTGCTTGGTGAATTTTCTGTAGAGTTCCAAAAAGCATAGTTTTGGTTTTGATGGGGTTCAGAAGTAGTTTATGGTTTATGAGCCATTGGTGGAGCTCACATAAGCCTGACTGAAGTTTGCTTTGAATGTTGATGTGAGACTGACCTGATCGATAAATGACCATGTCATCAGCATAGAGGATAAGTGGCAGATGGGGGAGGTCACAAGTAAGTTTGTTAATGAATATGGAGAAGAGGAGGGGGGACAAGAAGGAATCTTTGTGATACACCTTTAGTAATAGGTGCAGTCTCTGATTTGGAGGAACCTAGTTTAACTCTGAGGTGTCTGTCAGTGAAGAAGTTTTTATACCAGGGAGCAGCATCAAAACTGATACCAATTTCAGTTAGTTTGCTTTGGAAATGAATGCCTTTGTTAGATCTATAAAGAGGGCACCTGTAAGGAGACCACTATAAGTGTTTAGCCCAATGTCATCAATTAGGGACCAAATTGCTGACACGGTGCTTTATCCAGGCCAAAATCCTTGTTGTTTGAAGGAGAGCAGGTGGTACTGCTGGATATAGATGAAAAGTTGAGAATAGACTATTTATTCAAGAAGTTTGGATACTGGATAGAAGTGAGGGGTATCTTTTGGGTTGGTTTGCTTTAGGAGGGGTTTAATTAGAGCCGTTTTCTTAATCTGTGACATGATGTTTTGTGTGAGACATAGATTACAATATGGATGAGAGAAGACATAGCTGCTGCCTACAGTGATATATGAACCAAGGGGTTATGTTGTCAAATCCAGGGGAGAGGTGTCAGTGGAAATATTGTAAAGTAGAATAGACTTCTTTCGGATGTGTGTATTTGAAGTAGAAGAGGGGGATGAATGGTGGTGGAGTGGGCAATGCATGATCTGTGGGAGATGTGGAGTTTATTGATGGGAGATTGCTAAATTCTTTAAGGAAATCCTGTGGAAAAAGTTTTGCTGTACCATTGAATAGTGTTTGTAGACAGGGTATCATGAGATTTTCTTCCTGTAAGTAGGCCAACATCATTACAAAAGTGTTTAGGGGAGAATGTAAGAGAGCATTTTGTTTCTTTGTTTGAAGATTTCTTTTGTGCCTTCTGATGGATTTATTGGCTAGGTTACTCAAGACTATAAAGAATGTGTGGTTGTCAGTTTTAGGGGTTATGTTTCCATTTTTTTGCCATGCATCATCCCTTAGAATTAAAAGATGTTTGAGTTCAGTGGATAGCTATTCAGTTTTGTTGGGTTTATAAAGCCTGTGGATAAGTGGCTAGAATTTGTCTTGCGGCTAGAGAAGAAAGTTGATTAAGGTTACAGCTGCTGTATTAGGGTCATGTAAGGAGAATATATGGTTTCATTTGTGAGATGTGAGAAAGGTTCTGAGTTTGTCTATATTTGTACTACTGTGGTTTCTAAAGGCTTTTAATATTGCTGACAATTTATAGGATGGTTCACAATTGTAAAGGTCACTAAGCAGTGGTTGCCTAATGATGTAGGTAGAATGTTTATGCTGGAGTTGGATTTTGGTATGTTTGTCATAATCAGGTCTGGTGTGGAGTGTTTGGAGGATCTGAGATTAGGTCTTGTTGGTTCTTTTATGAGGTGAAGGAGACCTAGGTCTGCTAGGAAAATATCCATGTCAGATGAAAGAGGGCCAAGATAATTAATTTTGTAGTCACCTAGAATGATTATGTTATTATTTTTGGGATAGTTAAGCTACATTGGTACAGTGGTAGCATTGTTGCCTCACAGCAAGGGGTTCTCCTGTTTGATTCTTGACTGGAGTGCCTTCTGTGTGGAGTCTGCATGTCCTCCCCGCAGTCAAGTGGCCTCCGAAAGACATGCATGAATGGGTGTACCTTCGCTGAAGGTTGGGCGTCGGGCTGGCAACTCGGCACCATAAAAATCAACTTCCAATCATTAGCAGACTATGGTATGTTTACTTATACAGCTTTACTATGTTCATCATTAGATCGCTGTTGCAGTGGCCTAGGCTATAACAGCAAGGGAGGAGAAATATGGATTTCAGTCCAGAAGCCCCTGGACTACTGTTCTAGCAAAACTTGCTCTGGACCTAGAGTAGGAATCTAGTTTGTCATGCTTTGTAAAAGTGTGCATACATGACCAAGTTGTTGCCTCTAGTATATTTCTAGAGTACACCCTTTTACAAAATGGTAGAGAGGTAGCCAAAACCCTGATAGATTGGGCCCTGACCTTGCCTAGAAATGTTTTATTGTTATGAGACTAACAAAAGGTGACAGCTTGTAGCAACCATTTAGAAATTGCCTGTTTTGACACTGCCTAACTATGTTTCTTACTTTCATAAGAAATATGCAGCTGTTCAGCAATCATGCAGATTTCAGTTCTGTCAATTTAGTATCTGATTTACTTATGAACTTCCAGAGTATGTAGAAGTCTTTCTCAATATTTTTAGGCTCTGTAGAGAAAACAGGGAGATGAATGGGCTGTCTCTAATGTAAACCCAGAAACAAACTTAGGCATAAAGGGAAGGATTCATTCTTAAAGTAACCCTATCCTTATAGATTCATAGGAGTTTACTAGGCTAACAAACACAAGGGCCTTTTTAAGCCTAGCCATGCATCCCATTATGAAAAATGCAATATGGATGGCTCACCATTAAAGCTTGTAACTCAGATACTGTTCTTGCAGACATCAGCGCAATCAATAATACTGTTTTGTAAGATGAGAACCTCAATTCCTTGTCACGAGCTGGTTCAAAAAGAGACAGAATAAGTTTTTCTAATACAAAACTATGATCCCAAGGGTCTAACTGGTGCGTAGATTTGGAAAACCCCGTTTAAGAACTGTTTCAAGGGATGTAGAGTAGAAAGGGGGATCTAAGAGCAGCCAACCAGATATGGCTGAAATATGAATGTTAATAGAAGAGTATGAAATGTGAGAGCATAGTAACTTACACTCATAGTCAACATTCAATATTTATTGGAAAGGCTTACCCAGACTCTGCTACAATTTGCTGTGAGGGAAAGGTTAGTTTGCTTTTGCTTTCTTGTATTTTGTATTAGTTTATTGTCTTCTTCTATTTTGCATATTGTGATTTGTTTTCTTTACACTATGTTTTAGATGTATTCTGCTTTTAATTGCATATTAAAACTAGGAAAGAGACCACAGCTGTGTCTCTTGTGAGTCACACAGAAATTTTCCCACCCTCATATCCTGATGCTGATGTGTTTTTAAGCTTGACTGTCTTTCTAGTTGCCTGCCCCGTATGTTAATTTGACCACATATCTCCTTCCTTTTCCCCTTTCATGGCTGTTGTGAGTAAGCACAAAATTATCATTTTGTGAAATCACTCCCCTTCAATTATTTAAATTTATTGGCCATCCCACTGTATTCCATAGAACCAGAATACAAAGTACCAAGCCCCTTTCAATCCATCTTTCCTCTTAGAGGCTCTCCACTTAGACAGCTAAAGCTTAAGTTACCCCCTCTTTTATATCTAACTTTTTAGTGCACACTGCAGTGCATAGGATATTAGCCATCTTTTTCCATCTTGTCTTTAAAATTTGCAGCATCTATTGCAAGACCACCAATTATTGGAGAGTCCACATTCTGCCTTTTAGTAGTCATCTTGACATTAGTGCTTCTGTTTTCTCTTTGTGAGAGAAGGAGCACAGAAACATTATTTGCTGGAGACTGCTTATCACCGGAAAGCCTAATATCTCCTTCATAGGTGACAACTTGGAATTTGTACTTATATTCTGCTCCTGGTGAGAGAAGGAGCAGAATCCATTGATTCCTGACTGTTTCTTGTTGGGCAGTGAGTGTCTGTCTTTGATGTTCCTGATTAGTCTGGTTGCTATTCAAAATTTCTATCAGGAAAAGGCTACAACAAACCTACAGACCCTTGTATTATCTGGGACAAGACTGTGGATCACCAAACAGGCTGTGGCCTGCTTCTCATCTTGGGACTGGTGCTAATGTTTTTCTACTGATGAGAGAAGAAGCAAAGAAGAATTGTATTCCAGCAGAGTGAAGCTGTGGTGAGACCAGCACTAGTAGTAGCCAGGCAGTAGCCATTCATGTGACACCCCCATTTTCATCATTCTTGATAAGCTAATTCTTTGTTTTCAGTAAGTACTGCTTGATTTGTGTATGACTTCAGAATATCCATCTAAATACTTCATCCTTAAATTTTCAGGGTCTACTTATTAGTTTCCACTCAAGTGTTTGACAAGTGCCTGTAAAGACACAGACACCTTGAGTGGCATTTTTTCCTGTAAAAGCACAACTGAAATTTCACCAATACCTAGTTGTACACAGGAAAACTAGTTTGCAGTGACATACACTGTCCCCACAGTTGCAAACTGGATACTCCTGACACTGGTTTATATTCTCAGTCCAACTGTCTAATCAATAAAAAGGGTCTGTTGCCATGAATATGAACTTTCCCACTATCTCTGTCACCAGCTTAGTGGATATGGGCATCCTGAGGCAATATAGAAATTGCCTCATGTTTACTGACAAGTTAATTCTCAAACAAACTGATATGTTATGTAAGAGATTTATTTACACAATGTCACGGGAGGCAAAGCGTTCACACAGCAGTACTCCTAATGTCAAAAAGGTTGTCAGTAGTACTCACACTGCACCCATCTCACACAATTCAAAGCATACATATAGACCCACATATGCTGAGGCACATAAATGTAACCTTCCAAAGACCTCCTATATGAAGTACACATAACAAATACCCTCAGTAGCCCCGAATGCATTCATTCAAAATAACACCCACATCAACACATACACTCACATCTCATGGAGCCTCTACTTCTAAGCTCATAAGGCAAGTCACTACACAATCCAACACCCTGGTCATTGATGTCCATCTCTCCAGGCTGAGTAATGAGAAACTCATGGTCAGTTGCTTATCAGGGGGCAGGGGCTAGGATCTACCACATTACGCATGTTCTCAGGTCAATGGACTAGAAATACCAGTATGACTCAGTCATAGTCCATGTGGGTGCAAATGACCTGAGATGTACCTCCCTAGACTATATGAAGAGAGACATCATGGAGCTCTCAGACTATGTGTCCCAGGCTGGTATGAGCCTAGCATTGAGCATCATTTTGTCTTCTCCAAGGATGATGCCACAATACAAACAAAAGATGAATGACTTAGTTTCTGGTGTCATTCTATGGGGTGCAATATTTGTCAGCATGGAAGGAAATGGTCAACAGACCACGCTGCTTTTTACAGGGATGGTCTGCACCTCTCCCCACTAGACATTCAAATATTAAACATTGACTTCCCCCATATTGCCTTTTTTAGGCAATGCCAGACTGAAAGTACTTCTAACATAGCAAATCAAAACCACAAAAATCTAAAGGTATTACTGCACAAAGCTAGGAGTCTAAACAAAAAACTCCACTCCTTAGAAGCTGTCTTCACCCTAGAGAATGCTGATGTCTATGCAGTCACTGAGACATGGTTTAAAGCTACAGAGATCACACCTACAGTGCAAGGCTAAAATGCTTTTCACACATTTAAACAGGCTACTACACAGACAGGGACTAAAAGTGAAGGTGTTTCAATCTGCAATAAAATAAATATACCTCAAGGCTGGTCAAACAGGACAATGCACTTCAGCTACTCCATGTTCAAATTACCATAGGCAAAATCCAATACCACTTCCTTGCAAGCTATAGGTCTCTCTGTATGACCCAGGAAGCCCATACCATGTATTTGAACTTATTGGAAACATTTACCATACAACCCAATATCATACTCATGGACAACTTTAATTACCACACTATTAACTGGGAATTCTATACAACACCAAACATACAGGCACAGAGATTCCTGGATTTTGTAATCACAAACTCCCTGTACCAGATTGCCAATACATCAACCAGGGGTGCAACCATACTGGATTTTCTCCTCACTAATATGGGAGATTGCTGCACATCCCATGTGCAATGTCTTCTCTGGTTAGGTCAGACCACAAAATAATCTCCTTTGAAGTAAAAATAAAATTTGGGCTCCAGCTAACCCTGGAATATGCAATAACTACTCTAAGGTTACCTTCCTGCTATTAAGTGATAACCTGGCAACATTTGAAACCCCAATAAACCCTGAGAACACTGCTGCCTATGCAGAACTGTTCACAGAAACCCTATACAAGCATGTTAATAGCTGCCTAGAGATACCTGTACCTACCAGGAAGAAGTACAGAACTAACTCAAAAAACAAGCCACCATGGTGGAATCACAAAATCAATAGGCTGTATAATAGAAGGAAGAAAATCATGGCAAAAATTAGGGGGTGCAGCACCCAGCAAGATAAAAGCACTCTCATCAAACTAAACAAACAACTCAGAGGAGAAATAAAGTCTACCAATGCCAAATGTGAGGTAAATTTGGCCTCCCAGGCCATGGACAACCACAAGGCATTCTTTAGCTGTGTCAGCAATCTCAAAGACAATACACAATCGTGTGCAGAGTTCATTGTAAATGAAGCCATCTATGCTGAGCCAGAAGTTAGAGCAAACCTATTGACCAACAAATTCAGCTCCAACTTTACCCCTCTCTCCCCCTCAACCTTCCCTCAAGAAATACCGTCAAATATAACTCCCCCTGCTGTTACTAGGGAACAGGTCCTTAGTGCTCTCTCTCTCTAAGGACAAGAACACTGCATCAATGGGCCCAGACAGTATCCCAGGATGCCTTCTAAATAGCATGAAACATGACCTATCAAGCCTTCTGGAATTGCTGTTTAACTGTAGCCTCCAAATAGGCTTCGTGCCTCATGAATGGAGAACAGCAACAGTCATCCCTCTGCACAAAGGTGGGCCATCTAGAGACTCCGGAAACTACAGAACCATAAGTTTCACCTTGTCTTATTTACTAATCTCCATACACTGGATCCAACCCAGTTTGGTTTCATCAAGGACAGTTCATGCATTCCAACCTGGTGGACATCTTTGAGGAGGTCACCAAAGCAATCCATGATTGCAAAATGTTTCACACTGCATACCTTGACCTGGAATTAATAAGACTAATAGTGATGAAGATCTATCCTTTGCAACAATTGATAGAGCAGATATTACTGTATTAGAAGCTGAAGATTCTTCAGAGATCGCCAGCAAAGACATTGTTGTAATTGGAGATTCAATTATTAGAGGAACTTATGCTTATATTTGCAGAGATGATAATGAACATTGAATAGTTTTATGCTTGCCAGGAGCAAAAATAGAAGATGTGAGACAAGTCCTGGAATGCCTTAATGTAAGAAAGTATGGATCTGTTTTTATTCACATTGGTATAAATGATGACACCCGCAAGGATTCTCTGACTGTTAATAGGAAGCTGACAGCCCTCTTAGATAGTATAGCTCGTACTGGTGTTAGGGCGTATTTTTCACAAATCACCTACAGAAAGGAGAGTCAGGTCACTCTGAATGAAAAGATTTTTTGGGCAAATACCTACATGGAAAAAATGTCCTGTTTTAACTCATTACATCTGAGTGATGCCTCCAGGAGCATCTGCAGTTATCTCTTACTGATGTCTCTAGGTGTCAAATATTGTTTTTTCATATTTGCATCAATAATTCCAAAACCATGCTATGTACAAGGTTTTAGAAGATTTCTTCCTAAAGTTTACACAATGGCAAACTCAACTGCATTAATATCTGACCTCTGTCTAATGCAGGTAAATAGATATTAACTGTTGATTTTATTATATTAATTTATAGAGATATAATTATCACATTTTTCTAAATATCTCAACAACCAAGTAACACAGACAGAACTCCTCAGTCTCATATAAAAGCTCTCAGTTAGATGAATAAACTTCTGCTGACAGTATGTATATAACTTGAGTGGTTGCTGAGATATTATAAGTTGTTTACAAAATATTACAGATGTAATAGTCACTGTGTTTACTGTGATTTATAATATTTGGTTTAAGATCTAGAACCTAAAGAATTCTACCACTATAAAAACAGTTTGTGCTGAAATGTTTGCCATTTATACTTTTTTATAACCCCTACAGTTCCAGAGATATGAATATTTGTTTGAAATGTGAGAACATAATTTGATTCTGTCAAAAGTCTTCGGCTCCACCAATTGGAAGTTATAATGCAAACTTCCTGAGCCCCATTGGAGTGAATGAGTTAAAAAATGGAAATATGTAGAACATCCAAGCCTTGTTTTGGGCACACGTGTTCAGACAGGATGGTATGCATTTGTCAAGATCAGGGAAGAGAATTTTTGCAGCAGATATTTTGCAATATTTGGCAAACACTAGGCAGGATTTTTGCCATGTTGAAAATTTAATGGTTCACAGATAGCAATAACCAAACCTCTCAGTCTTGGTAAACTGGTCTCAGAAGGCAAAAAAATACTTCCAAGGCAGAAGTTTGTGTCACGAACAACTCCAAGTCACTGTGGATAATAGATTTTTTCATCAGTCAAAGATTTAGCACTTTCATTCCTCACAGGGAACTTCATCAGAATCCAAATCAAAGGTTCACAGATAGCAACATTTGATGCATCTCTGATGGTTGTTAATGCTAGGAGCATTAATAATAAAGTTTTTTTATTGGAAAATGTGCTACGTTCCCACAAGATTGATGTTGTTATTGTTTGTGAAACTTGGTTAAAGAACAATGAGTGGAAACCAATTCTGTCATAGTATAAATGTTTTTACTGCAACAGACATTCTAACAAAAACTCAGGTGGAGGTGTTATAATAGGGATTAAAGATAGGTATGATACCTGTGATTATTACATATTCAGTGATAACACCAGTACTATAGACTGTGTAACTGTGACAATAAAGACAACCATGGAAAATATAACAATTGATGAAGTGTATAGACCACCAAAGTCAAGTGCAGATGACCTGGAGGAATTCATAAATTTCTTGCATGAAACACAGGAGGGAAGAATAATATTAGCTGGAGACTTAAATTTACCAGAAACAGACTGCAATAATATTGATTCAACAACGTTAGTAAGGAAATTATTCACAGCATATATTCAGTAACAACAATTGCTTCAGATTGTAAAACATGCTAGACATTGATCTGTGTTCCCAAAGAAATTACTATAACTTCAAGTCAGGTTTTACCACCATTGATGCGCAATGATCATGGGATTATAAAGGTTACTTTGTTGCTAGATAATTCTGCCAAACTGAAATCTAAGCCAATGCACAGAAAGTTAAATACAGATTATATGGAAACAAAACAGCCACTATGTAAAACTAACTGGAGTGAGGTGTTCCGTGACAAAACTGCAGATGGAATGTGGAAAGTTTTGAAAGAGAAATTGAGTGCAAAAAATAAAAAAAAACTGCTTAACATCAGGATCTAGGCATATAACATCAGGGGGATATATTTCCATAAGAACAAGATATCTGATTAAGGTGAGAGACAAAAAATAGAAATGGAAGAGAGGTCGAGCTACAACTTTGAAAGCTGAAATAAACAAGCTGGACAAACAGATTAAGCATAGTGTGAGACAAGCTCAAGAAAAATTTGAAAAAATTATATATAAAGATATTGAGCATAATAGGAAACATTTTTATAGATGCATAAGATGTGGAAGGAGTAAAGACGCACAAATTGATAAACTGTGTGCAGATTGTAATATTTATTCTCAGACACAGCAAATTATAGATATATTTACAAAATCTTATGCAAAACAGTTTGGCTCCACAAAAGGGGTAGTAAGTTGTCCTAGTGACATCCAAGTAACCCCAGATACTGGAATCAAATTAGATTTTATTGAAAAAGAACTGCCATCATTAAAAACTCAAATTATAAACTTTGAAAAGCTTTGTAAAATATATAGAACCCTACAACTTTAGTCTTATTATGTCCCTTGTATTGTAACAAGTGCCGAAGGGAATAAGACTCTGGAAACTGTCAATGGGGATTGAAAATAGCTCCTCAGCATACTGGAAACTTATGGGCCTGTTTGATAGGACTGGTTTCGAAATGATGGATATCAACATCAGAAACAATCAAAGTAAGTTAACATCACTACAAAATGAAATTTCTTTACTGCATCAAAGTATTGTGAATAATTTGTTATTTTCACAATATTCCAATAATTTCAACAAAATGTTGTATGATCTAGAATGCTTTGTAAAGGATAATTTGAATAGAAAACAAAGTAAATTGAACAGGGATACCAGTGATTATGCTAACAATATAGCATATCCAGTGGGTTCAAAAAATGGGCAAAATGTGAATTTTAATAATGGATTGAACGTGGCAGAAAGTAACAATGTGTATAACAGCATTGTAATTGATGATACAAGGGGAGAAGACAAGAGAACAGAAAATTAATATATTTTGGACCAAGGACCTCAGCCGAGGAGATCCAAACAGCTGAGAAACCAGGGCAATGGGGTGCAAAGAGACTGGCAGAGCAACAATTCCACAACAGGGGACGAAGAGGGGGATGGAGAAGAGTCCATTATTGATGGGCTTGCACCCTCTTGATGGCTGTAATGTTTTTAATGACTTTAATATTTTGAATGACCCTGACAATTTTGAACAGAGCACAACAATGTCAAGTTTTATACATGAAAATGATATTTTTTTTTTCATTTATAATTTTAGTGACTTGGAAGTATATAAGGCTCATTTGAATTTGTTGAAAAGAGGTATTTCTTTTGTACCTTGTAACAATACTGACATTGCTACTGTATTGATAGGTTTAAAAATGTGTACTAGACAGTTGAATCTAAGGTTATTTTTTAAAAATCATACCACTGAACCAAAAAAGGGCATAGGTTTACAACGTAAAAGTGTTTTTATCCCCCCAAATCACCCAGTGATTACAACTTTTGAGAAGATGTATGAACAGGAATTTATGAGAATAGGTCAAGCATGGCAAACTAATGTATGATGAATAATGTATTCTAAAAGAATTAGCTAGTAACAAAATGTATAAGATCATGAAACCAGACAAAGGAGGGAGGATAGTGATAATGGCACAGACAGACTATGTGTCCAAGATGTATGATATCTTGAATGATCCCTCCACCTATAGTAGAGTTTTGAAGAATGAGGTGAATAGAGCATATATAAATATAGATTGTTTCTTACTGGACGCCTTCTTTCAAGACAGTACTGACCCTAGTGAATTGAAATTCCTAAGAGTTGAGACACCTGTTACCCCAGTCATATTTGGTATTTCGAAAACCCACAAAAATCTACATAATCCAACTTTTTGACCTATTGTAGCCACTAAGGGTTTGAAAACTTAACCTATAGTGGCATATGTAGAAAAATGGGCTAGTATGACTGGGAGGGAAGCAACACACATTTTAAAAGATTCCTGGCACTGCCTCGAAGTGCTGAGGCAAGTGAAAGGAAAGCGGGAATTTTCCTTCTTAACTGTGGATGTGATAAATTTGTTTTCAGTGATACCACACAAAGAAGGGTTAGATTTTTTTTGTTAAAGCCTATTGGATTGCAACAGTATTGATAAATATAAAATAAACCTCCTTGTTGAACTTATGGAGGTAGTATTGACAAATAATTTTTTTATGTTTGAAGATGAATTTTTCCATCAAGTTGCAAGAGTAGCGATGGGAGCGAAATGTGCCCCATTGTTCGCTAACCTAGTGCTTCTAGAATGGGAGAAAAGTTGTATCTTATGGTGAGGGGAGGAAAGTGAAGCACTCAAGTTTCTTGATTAACTGAATGGCACGACCATCTTCTTAAAGTTCACATATAAATAGAACAATATGGAAATAGATTTTCTGGATATCCACCTGACCAAAGAAAGGGGTAATGACACTCTGTCAAGCAGGATTTATAGTATGGAAACATATTCGAATATGCTTCGTCATTATGACAGTCGTCATCCAGTATATCAAAGAAGAAGCATTATTAAAGGGCAAATGGTGAGATTATCATGTCTGACTAGAGACAATGTTGTTGTTGTTGTTGTTGTGTCTTTCGGCGGAACTCTTGTCTGCGAATGATTGGCAGTAGATTTTTATGTGCTGAGTTGCCGGCCCTGATGCACAACCTTCAACGAAGGTACGCCCATTTACGCATGTCTCCACACAGAATATGCTCTAGCTGAGAATCGAACAAGACAATGTCTTACTGTGAGGCGACAACGCTACCGCAGCACCACCACCAAAGAAATGTATACTATGATAGGAATGTTTAGAGATAGAGGTTATCCTTTGAAGTTGTTAATCGATATTAGAAAGGAAGTATATAGGAAGAGAAATACTTCATTTTACCCCATCCTAAAACCACCAGAAAATGAGGTTAAGGTAGGCACTAAACTACCGGCTGAGAATGATGTATTAATCTTGCAATATAATCAAGAAACCTCTCTATTAGTTTCTGCTGTTAACAGAATATGGGAATCTAATTTTGACAATGATATGAAAGATAAGTTGGGTTCCAAGTCCCAGGTGGTTTATAGTTGGCGAAGAAATATAAAGAACCTTTTGGAAGGGCATTCAAGATTGAAAAAAACATACAAATTTTTGATGTACAAATGTGGCTCATGTAAGCTTTGTAAATATATTAATGATGGACCAGGTGTTTCTGTTTCAGGTTACAACCATATTTTGAATTGTCCGGGCCACTGTAATTGCAATACGAACAGGGTAGTACAATTTGCAACCTGCACAGCATGCCCAGGGTATTATGTAGGAAAAACTACACGGCGGTTATGTGACCGGATAGCAAAACATCTGAGAGACATTAAGAATAAAAATAAATATAATGTGTTGTTTATGCACAATATCAACTGTGTCGACTACAAAAGATTTATATTTTTTATTATTGACAGGATCTATCCTAATGAGAGATGGGAGAATGACAAACTAGAAGTGGAAACTAGAGAGACCATATGGCAGTTGAGACTGAATGCAACCCAAAAAACAGGGTTGAATGATTATGTTTCAATGGCCCCTATTTTAAAAGAGAGCATATGAGGTTTAATGTATTAGTTTGTTATCATTATTATATTTAAAAAAAAATTTTTCAGTGAATAAATAGGTTGTTATGTAAACTGAAACAGTTTTATATGAAAGGTTTTTATTGTGGACTATAATGTTTATGGAATGCAATGGGATTGGATGTTAGGACTTAATTAAGGCTGTTTTCGGATTGGTTGCTGGATATGTCTGTGACTACTTAAATGATTTTTAATTTTGTATTTCACGACTCTGAAGAAGCCAGTATGTTTTTATGGCAAAAGTGCTTAGCCGTGTTTTAGTTATATGTAATATTAAAACCGGACTCCAAAGTACCAGTTGCTTGTGATATTTTTTATTTTTATTGTCTTTAAGATTAGTTTACAGTAGCAGCAGCTCAGCTCCTGGAACTGCAACCTACTGCGAGGAGCCATGGATGTGACACGTGTGTTGTTTTTTTTTGTTTTTTTGCGGAACACTGAGCTACGTGCATGCATGCTTGAGTTCCAATTGTCTTAAAAAAAAAAGAAAAAGAAAACTTCTGTCTTCTTGTCACCAGACTGATTTGTAATACAGACCAGATTGGTATGTTAGCAACCATCAAAAAGAAAGAAATAAGTTGACTGGCCTTGCTGTTTACTGGTGTAATTGTGGCTTTGCAAGATTAATGTGAATTTGGGTAAAGTCATCTGTTATACAAGTCTATGAGTACTGTCTCTGTACAACAAAATACATTATTGCAACCATTGCTATTTTTGTTTTAATCCTGGCAGAGTCAAAGCAGATACTTTATGGTGGCACTTGATATGATGGCTGTTTGTGGTTGAAATGTTTGGCACTGTAGCTTCGGTGTAATAATTCTGGCTCTGCAGAACTAATGTGTATTTGGGTGAAACAAAATGGAATGCAAACTCTGGCTATTTGCATGCATCAATACATTCATGAAAACATTATTACTAATGCTGGCAAGGCCAAACCACCTACTTTTTAACAGACATGGGGGGGTTAGTGTTTGTAAAGGAAATGACTGGTCCTGCTATTTACTGTTGTAATCCTTTCTTTGCAAGACTGCTGTGCATTTGGGTGGAGTAAGATGGACTGAGTACAAGTGCTGAACATTTGCTAATGTTTATATGAAAGCAATACAGTAAGGTAACTGTTGTCTTCTTTTTTCATTTTTTTTTTTTACTTTCTGGGTTCAAACCAGGTACTTTTGGAAGGCAATTGGGATGTGGAGCTATGCCAATGTGAGAATGAAATGACTGGGCCTGCCAGTTACTGTTGAATTTCTGGCTTTGCAAGACTAATGTATATTGAGGGGGGTAGGCATACAGGCTGTCACTACTGTGCAGTAAAATTAAACTAATACCAATCTATTATTATTTTAATCCTGGAAGGATCAAAGCAAAAACTGCAGTAGCCAATGAAATGGTTGGCTCTGCTGTTTTATTTTTTTAATTCTGCCTTTGCAAGACTAATGTGTTTCTGGAAGAAACAAGATGGAATGCAAGCTGTGACAGTGTGTGCATCAAAAATACATTAACAAAAGCATTATCGTTATTTTTAAATTCTGGCAAGGCTGAGCCAGATACATTAGGTAGATCATGGGCACGGGGGGGGGGGGCTGTTAATGAAATGAGAACTGTACATGAAGCTGTAGTTAAAATGCAAACAGTGGCACTTAAATTATTTTTATAATATGTTTATGTCCTGGTACCACCACCACCAGAATGAGTGAGCAGACTGTTACAGTGGCCTATCTAAAATCTATTAATATTAGAGACTTAACTTTTGATGAGAAGTTAAGAATCAAGAGGACCAGAAGACCCACACCTGATCTCAAGATGGAGTCTAAAGGTAAAAGTAGGTCAAGAACATACACATGCAGCTGAAGCATCTCAGCCTATGACAAGCACACCTGAGTCTGTGGGTGTGAGGAAACAAACAGTTTGTACTGCTTGCCATGCTTATTGTTTGGTGGAGAGGATTCCTGGATATCAAAGGGTATGAATGACCTGAAGAGAATGGAAGAAAAGGCTAGAAAACAAGAGCAGTCTGCTAAACATTTTGACAACCAAATCAGTCTAGCAATCTTGGGAACTGTGGATATTAGGTCTCAGTTAAGTACTGGATACCACTTATCAGTGGAAAAACACAAGAAAGTAGAAGAAAACTGACACGTTCTATCACGTATAATTGACTGCATTGAGCTGTTTGCTGTAGAAGAAGTAGCTTTAAGAGGCCACAGTAAATCTGAAGACAGTCCCGGAGTGCTGGAATGTTCCGCAGACAAATAGACTTGACCTGCAGTACTGATTGTAAGTTTGCTGAACACATGAAAACTTAAACTGTTTTTAAAGGAACATCAAAAACAGTTCTGAATGAACTCCTGGACTACATGCTAGCAATATGCAGAGAAGAAATAAGATATTTGTACTGCAAAATTTGTAGCAGTAATTACAGATGACCACTGATGTTGCAGGACTGTAGCAAATTGCCATTGTGTTCTGTTATGTTGTCAATGGCCAGGTGCAGAAATGTTTTGGGGGATATTGTATACCACCTGGACCACCTGGACAGACTGCAGAGTATATTGCTGGTGTGGTAAGTGAACAGTTGAAGGAAGTAGTGGGAAACCAGCATGAAGTAGCCTCTCAGAGTTATGATGGTGCATCTGTTATGAGTGGAGTTCAGCACAGGGTCCAGGCCATCATAAGATAGGAATTTTAATATGCTTATTATGTACACTGCTATGCCCACTGACTTAATCTGGTAATGCAAAAAGCCACACTACATAATGCTGATGTAAGGACACTTTTTCAAACCCTTAGTGGAATTGCAACCTTTTTCTCAGTTCAGTTCAAAGACAAGCTGCTGTGGACAATATAGTAGCACAACACATGCCCTGAATGTCTGGAACATGGTGGGATTTATCCATACTGTAAATGCAGTGTATGAAAACATGGACTTGCTGTCAGAGTGTTTTTACTATTTGTACAAGTGTCCTATATCTGCTGCAGCAACTGTACAGGAAGCAAATGAGCTAATGGGAACCCTTGAAGATGATGAATTTAAGTTTTGGCTGACTGTTTTCCATTGTATAATGTTCCATGTTGACATTCTGTACAGGTAACTTCAGTGTCGTACCACAGGTGTAACCAAAGTTGAAAAGAATGCACACATATTTTTGAATGCAATTAACAATGTAAGATCAAATTTTGACAACATTACAGAACAGTATGTACCAACAGAGAACATCCTGGCAAGACGTAGACGAGGACCACCAAGATCCCAACTACTGCATAGTTTTGCATTGTTTATTGCTGCAAAAGAAGTGTATGATGTCATAAAGTCCCAGGCAACATCACAATTTGAACAAATTGGGCATCTTCAGTCTTCTCAGCTGCTACTGCTTGGAAAATTTTCAGCATACATAAAAGAGTTTCCAGAAAATTTCTTCACAGAAACAGTAGAAAACTATCCATTCCTGTTGAAGGGACAACTTAGAATGGAACTTGGAGTGATGTATTACCATAAAGACTGCAGCAAGTGGCAATGCAGTAAAGATGTTAAAATTCTTGGTAGATAAGTCAGTGATTTTCAATGTGTTGTTGATTATAGCCACCACACCATTGTCAACTGCTGAAGCAGAAAGGTGTTTCTCAACACTGAAAAGAATTAAATGTTTCTTTGTAGTAGCATGGGGAAGGAAAGAATGAATGCATTGGTTATGATTTCCGTAGGAGAAGAGCTAACACAAAGTATAACAAACCTCAAAGAGTGATTTGTGTTCACAAAATAAAGGAAGATAAATGGGCTTTATCTACAAGTAAGAAACCTGAGAAATACCCAGAGGAACACAATAGAGACACTTATTTGGTGCTATACTACAAGCACTTTTTTGGTACCAGGGTCACATGAATACTTATTTTGCTTGGGAAACTTGAAATGGTCCCTTTTGTGTGCTGAGAAAAAGGAAAGAAAATTCAAATCCTGTATGACCAGATGTGTTCTAGGGCAGACCACAGCTTCTGTTTGAGTGCAGAAACATAGCCAAAAGTACTGTTTGCAGCATACTGCATAGGTAAGTCTTTAAACCATCCTATATATACATGTAGCAATCTGCTCTGCCTTCCAGGTGTGGTAATTGTAATAGCAAATTGTATTGACTTTGAGATCATCTCACTGTCTCTCAGAATCACTGGCACATTAAGCATTGGAGTGAACTTGAATTGTGAATAATGCATTAAGATAGTACAGTGAGCTCTCCAAATATCCTTACTTTTCATTTGGCACTGTACAAAATGCAGATTACTTTATACAGTACAATGTATGTTTATTACATCATGTGTAGGCATAACAGTTTTATGCAGTCAAGACCAACCACTTTTTCACTGTTTAGAGGTGGTTAGTTTTTTTCTGTTATAACCTAAAGACCTCATTATCTCTGAAATGTGCTTTAGTATAGTATTGGTTGGTAGATTATTCAGCATGAGCAATAGTGACTGAGCCCTTATTTTATATAAGATGCTGGGTCTATATCACGAAATCGACATCTGAACATGATGACTCACATTTGTTCGACACGGAAATGTCGAACTCCAAGTTTCCCGAACGTCCAAATCACCGATTTCTTTCTGAGGGAAAGAAATTGGTTGGCCGTTTTGTTACATCTGCCCTTTCCCTGACTGTAGTGCAATCTCAGAGTTAGAATATTTAGTTAGGGGGGGTGGGGGGCACAGCCCCCCCATGGTGGGGGGTGTGGTGGGTGAAGCTCCCCACTTAAATATGTTTGTTTTTGTGTGGCGTTGTTTTTTGGCCAACCGATTTTTTTCTGTCGGAAAGAAATCATGATTTGGCTGTTCGAGTATGTTGGAGGTTGACATTTTCATGTCGAACAAATGTGAGTCGACACTTTCAAATGTCAATTTCTTGATATAGACCTTAAAATGCTAAGCATAGTCACTATTGATCCCACTGTGACAAAAGCTCCACCCCTTTCTAGTTGTCCACATCCTTTTCTACTTGGTTCCACCCTATTCAGCTATCTCCTGTAGACCCCACCCCACTCCCCTTTGATTTGATGTCACCAGCTGCCACTGGTCTCTTGAACCTAGGCTCTCTTGATCCTTGGCTATCATAGCTAGTCTGAAAAGGATGTAGGATCTGGTTTCCCTTTGTCTGCTTCTGTATCATGTGAAGAAATTAGACACTGTTATTTGTGCTAGCATGCCTGGCTGAATTTTTGTATATAATTTCAGATTGTCCTCTGTCTTGTATGCCAGCATGACTAGCTATGATAGTGGAAATAAGTTCTTACATGTTAATTTATGATCTGTTTGAAAATAATGTTTTAAAAACTTGAACAGTGTCCTTTTACATTTTTAATTGCACATGCTTGTGAAGAGAGATTCTAAAGGCAGACTGTCTCAGATTCTGCTGATCAGAAGATGATGTCATTGGATTTCTCTCCAAAACTTTCATTTTACAGTCAATCTTTGAAATGTGGGAATTAGATTCATGGAATGTTAAAGGGCTCCAGAACTTGAAGAAGAGAAAACTGTTGTTACATGTGTTGTTGCAGGCTAAGGCGTGATTTATATTACTCCAAGAAATCCATTTAATGAATGATCAATGGGGTGATGTTAAAAAAAAGAAATGGATTAGAGAAGTAGTAGTATCTGAAGGTAAGTCAAATAGTGCTGGGGTAGCCATAATTATTAAAGATCAATACAAGGAAAAGATATTAGATTCTAATACAGATAAAAATGGACGGTGGTGCTACGTTATTCTTTTGTCTACCTTATTTGATAAACCTATTGTACTTCTAAATATCTATGCTCCCTGTAATGATCAACGACTATTTATAGCATCATTGTATTCAATTTTAACACAATTTGATAGATATTATGTAATTGTTGGAGGTGATTGGAATATCTACCAGAATCCGAAGTTGGATAGATCTTGTCCACAAAGAGCATTTAACAAGCATGCTGTACTAGCACTGAATGATCTTAAAGAAGACTTTCAATTATATGATCCATTTCACTATCTGAATAACGATAATAGCACAAGTAATTTTACCTTTTATTCCCCATGTCATAAAATGTGGTCCAGAATAGATTTCTTCCTGATTTCAAGAGTATTGATCAATCTAGAACCTACAGTTATTACACATGCCTGTTATCTATCAGACCATTCAAAAATTTCGTTGAGTTTTACTAAGGGGGTAAAGGATACTTTGAGACAAAGAGGTTATAATTGGTCTCTTAATCCAAATTTATTGAATAAGGAGGATATAATACTGGAAATTACAAAGTACCTGAAAGACTTATTGATTGGTTTAGGGAAACAACAGTATGCCCCAGATATTGAATGGGCAACAGTTAAAGCTCAAATAAGAGGGACACTTTTGCAAAAAGCATCTTATTATAAAAAGATATTAAACAAAGATATTCAAATTTTAGAAATAAAAATTAAATTACTTGATCAAGAACTGATTAAGGATTTTGATGAGCAAACAGAGAAGGAACTGATCAAATGTCAAAAGGATCTCTTTTTACTTCAGAATAGTAGATTAACATTCCAAGAGTACAAGTCGTTAGTGAGGTATGCCAATCATATTCAAACACCATCGAGAGCGTTAGCTAGGATCATTAATCAATCGAAACCAACCGTGCAAATTTCGGAAATACAATTTAATAATAAAATATATTCTAAAACTGAGGATGTTCTTAATATCTTTGAGAAAATATATACTAATATTTATGATGGACAAAAGGATATGACCCCTAACAGAAATTATGAACAATTTCTACAGTCAATTAAGTTTCCAACAATAGGAGAGGACATTCAAAATGACTTGATTAAACCGATATCTGAAGAAGAAATAGTATAAATAATTCAGCATAAGAAATCACATAAATCACCAGGTCCTGATAGCTTGACAGTGGAATTTTATAAAAAGTTCACAGATATTTTCGGTAAGATACTTTCAGTTGTGTTTAACTACATAATTAGGAATAAAATTAATGATCCTCATCTTAACGCCTCAAAAACTATTTTTATACATAAAGCCAATTCAGACCCTCAAAATCCGGATAATTATAGACCAATATCATTAATAAACGTAGATATGAAAATTCTAACCTCTATTATAGCATCTAGACTGAAAAGAATCATGACTCATATAATTTCCAAAGAACAGGCTGGTTTTATGGCAGGTAGACAAACCAGTGATAATGCACTTACATTACATACTATGTTAGAGCATGCTAAGCAAAATAATTTAAATATTTATGCCCTTATAATTGATGCCCAGAAAGCCTTTGATAGGGTTGATACAAATTTCTTGTTTGATCTTTTACCGTATTTTAATATATCACATGAGTTTGTTCAAATGTTACAAATATTATATAGTAATCCCTATACTACATTGTATATTAATAAAAACTTCTCTAAAAGAATACAGATTAAGACGCCAGGGTTGCCCTTTGTCCCCTTTATTATTTAATATCTATCTTGAACCATTGTTTTTATATATTAAACAAAATGTTTATCATAATGTCCTAATAATTTATGGAACTAAAATATTAATGGCAGAAAAAAAAAAGAAGATGATGTCATTGGAATGGTGACAGTTGCTATGTGTTACTGTTAGAAGCTAAAATACAGGAAGGAGTTTTTAGAAAACAGCTGTTGGTTAAATTAAAAAAACATTTAAAAAAATTAAAAAATATGAATTGAAAAATAGAACTGAAACACTTGGCAGATGGTTAGTCTATAAAAGAGCCTGCTGAAGACAGAAGTCAGTTGTCAGTTATCAGTTACAGCTGTCAGTTGATCACAGATGTACTGTGCAGGGATACTCAAAAAGGACTCACCAAGAAATGTAAGCCTGCCTCTGCTGAGTTGTAGAAATTTAGTTTAGATCAGGGACAGTGTTCTTTAGTTAGTTAGGAAATTATAACTAATCAGCTAGATCAGTCAGAGTTTTTCTGAATGTTGGATCTCTATCCTACAGTATTGATTTCATTTTCCTGATGATTGAGTTCTGTTTGTTTATTGGGAATTACTTTTTACATTTTTAATCATTTTGCTGAATAGTAAATATTTTTTATTAACTTACATTGTGGTTGGACAATCAGTGTTTTTCTTTAGTGATTTGAGAGTGCTTATTCTTGCCATGATAACTTCCTGAGCCACTCTGAAAGCTTGGCTGCTTAGGTCATTTGCTACTATTTGTTTTAATATTTAATTTTCATAATTGGGCACCCCTTTAGAAAGGCATGAAAACACTCTGATTGGTGGCAGCATTATCATATTATTTTGGGAAAGGGGCACCTCTGGAAATCTATGTCAGGCTTTCCCAGAAGTGTTTGTATGTGTGAGATTTAATTTATTTACGTGTGAGTGTGTCAGAGGTCTTAAACTGGGACACATTGCTCGGAGTTATATTTGGGGTGGGCAGAAGTATAAGTCTAGTCCCAGACTATAGAGCATGTTCCTGTTGTGCTCTTAGGGGAAAATTGTGAAATATTACTCCTGTTTAAGTGATAGTCTCACATTGGAGTCAGTAGTGAGGATTGAAGCTACTTAGTTACTGAACCAGGATAATGGGACTCGGAGACATCACATTATTTGGTGGCAGCACAGTGGGATATTAACACGATGTCACATTAATTGGTGGCAGTTTGGTGGGGTATTGTCTGGATGTCACATTTATTGGTGCCAGCGGTGTGGTATTTTTAATTGGATTTTAGTAGCCTGTGGGTAGTTGTCACTAAGGTGTGCACTCTCGACAGCTACAGAGTAAACATACAGAATCTCAGTTCACAGCAGTTTTATTTATTTTTGTTAGCTAGTCAGGGATAGCAGGCAAGGATGTCAGCAGAAGACTATAGTAAGCTGACAAAGAACCAGTTGGCCAAGGAGTGTGAAGCCAGAGGACTAGTGCATGCCAACCTTTCTAAGGAAGCAATAATTTCAGCCTTAGTTGCAGCTTCAGCTCAGACCAGTCATTCGCAGGATATGCAGTTTGATATTGGGGATGTGCAGCCTGCTGAGTCAGGACAGTCCACATTTTCTTCAGAGGACCTGAGAATCTATCTAGAGTTAAGGAGACTGGAACTGGAGGCTGAGGAGAGAATGAGATGTCTGGAGACTGAGGAGAAGCAGCATCAATATGAACTGGAGGCCAAACGACTGGTGACTGAAGAGAGACTGTACCTGGAAGCCCAACAATGAGAGGCAGAAGAAAGGGAGAAGCAGTGCTGATATGAACTGGAGGCTGAGGAGAAACAGCACAAATATGAACCGGAGGCTGTGGAGAAACAGCACCAACATGAACTGGAAGCCTAGTGACTGGAGGCCAGATGTCTTGAACTCGAATCAGCAGAGAGACCGAGGCATTTAGAAGCTGAGTAAGAAGAGAGACAGTGCCAGCATGAAGTGGAGCTTCTTACCCTTTGAGAGGGTCATAGAGGTAATGGGGTAAGGAATAACTGGACTCCAGAAGGTGTAAAGCTTAGTAAGCTTTTTCCTCAGTACAGGGATGGGGATGACTTTGATAGTTTTATTCACATATCTGAGAGGTATGTAAAGGAATGGGGATAACTTTGATAGTTTTAGTGACATATTTGAGAGGGTATGTAGACAGTATGATGCTCACCGTGAGCTCTGGGTTCAGCTCCTAACTCCCTTACTCCATGGTGAAGCTGTTCAGACCATGTCAAAATTGTCTGATGCAGATTGTTTGAATTATGTTAAAGTTAAGAACTGTCTTTTAGATTGTTTTAAACTAATACCTGAAGCTTATAGGAAAAGGTTTTGTGAACACAGATGCAAGGCAGATGAAAGTGTATGTGATTACATTACTGATTTAAATACTTACTTTCACAGACGGGTAAGTGGGTGTCAGACCACCACTTTTGAGGGACTGAAAAGCCCTCAGTACTTTGCTTGATGACATGAAAATCTGGTTAGTATTCCGAGAGTGTAATTCTGTGGAGGAATTGGAGGGACAAGGGGATCTCTACTTAGCAAGCAGAGCACCAAAGCATAGGAAAAGGGATACCCAGTGCTGCACATGGATATAGGGGAACCTGGGGGGGCAGTCTACACCACTTCAACAGAGTACACCAGTAACAGGGAAACTACTAGTCCAAGTACATGGTTAGGGATTAGATGTTTCAAGTGTAACCAGAGGGGACACATACCAGTTAAATGTCCATCAAGGCAAGGTGAGAAACAGAAGGTGAAGGAGACAGAAAGTGGTGAGGACAAGCTGCCAGTGGTAAGTTGTTTGGAAACAACAGGGGTGCCAATCTATCACCAGAATTTAAATCCTGTCTTAGTAGATGGTAAACAGGTTACTGCTAAGAGAGACACAGCATCTAATATAACCATTGTGAAGCCTGCCGTGGTTGGAGAAGAGCAGTACTTGCTTGGACAGTCCATTCCAGTTAGAGCTTTGTGAGGGACCCCATTCCAAATACCTTTGGTTAGGGTTAATCTTGACTGGGATAGTGGAAGAGGAAGCAAGCAGGTAGGTGTGTTTGAGGATGTTCCTGCAGATGTCCTGATGGGGAATGACTTCGATGATGCACTGCCTTGTGTACATGCAGTGACATGCAGTCAAGCTTGGAGACAGGCATGTAGGTCTAGTAACCTGGGGGAGACCCAGACTGATCTCATACTTGAAGATGGGACTGGTGTGGTGGCTGTTTCAAAGAAGGAGCTATTCTATAGCAGTATGTCTGAAAGTGAGCCACAGCTACTGGTAGATACTGATGTTCCCTATGACACAGTGACTGCAGGACCGGAGGTAAGTGACAGAATCCAGACTGACAGTGAGGCACAACTGCTGGAAGTTACTAGGCTTCCTGTGGAAGGGGATCTTGTGTTTGAGAATATTCCTGCTACTGTCCTGATAGGGAATGACTATGATGATGCAGTGGCTTGTGTGGATGCAGTGACACGTAGTCAGGCTGGGAGACAGGCATGTAGGTCCGGTAGCCTGGGAGAGACCAAGCCAAATCTCATGCCTGAAGCTGGAACTGGTGTGGTGACTATTTCAGAGAAGGGGCTATCCTGTAGCAGTAAGTCTGAAAGTGAGCCACAGCTGCTGGTAGGTACTGATGTTCCCTTGGACATGGTGACTGCAAGGATGGAGGTGAGTGATGGTACAGCTGTCGGAGGTTGCTAGGCTTCCTGTGGAAGGGGAGCTTGGGTGGGTCACAAATGTAGAGTTGAGACAGGCCCAACTTATGGACCCTACATTACAAAGCTTGAGGTGGATGGCTAAGGAAGCACTGATGCTCAAGGAAAAGGGTAGTCTGTATACAGGAAAAAGGGTTTGTTCTATAAAGGGTGGACTCCTGGAGGTGGGCTAGAAGGCGAAGTAGTATGGCAGTTGGTAGAGCCTAGAGCCTACCATCTGCCACTTCTAGCTATAGTCCCTAATATTCCTTATGCAGGTGATATTGAGGCAGAGAAGGAAGGTTTATTATATAAAAACTGGACTCCTAAGCAAGGGCTAGAAGGTGAGGTAGTATGGCAAGTTGGTACAGCTTAGAGCCTACTGTCTGACACTTCTAGCTATAGTCTCTAATATTCCTTGTGCAGGTGATATTGAAGCAGAGAAGGAAAGTTTGTTGTACAAAAAGTGGACTCCTAAGGGAGGGCTGGAAGTTGAGGCATTATGGCAGTTGGTAGAGCCTACAGCCTACCATCTGCCACTTCTAGCTATGGTACCTAATATTCCTTTTGCAGATGATGTTGATGTAGAGAAGGTGGCAAATGCTTTTCTAGAAATGTTCAGCAGGGTAGGTTTTCCAAGGGAGATACTGACTGACCAAGGTGCTAACTTCATGTCAGACCTGCTGACTTGTTTGTAGAAGTGTTGTGAGGTGACACATTTAAAGAACACTCCCTACTATCCCCAAGCTAATGGTCTTGTGGAGAGGTTAAACTCTACATTAAAGACTATGCTATGGGCATTTGCAGCCCAGTTTAAAAGGGTGGGACTAACCATTAAAGTCAGTAAGTGCCAGTTAGGTATGGCAGAGGTCACTTACTTAGAACACAGAGTGGGGAGTGGTAAGATTAGGCAGAACCTGTCGAAATGGAGGTTATTCAAAGATGGCCAGTTCCTGTTGCTAAAAAGCAAGTGAGAGCATTTCTAAGGACAGCTGAGTACTGTGGAAAATTTGTGCCTAATTGTGGTGCAATGGCTGCACCCCTTACTGACCCAGCTAAGAAAATTAAAAAAGATTAGATAGGGTGGACCACAGATTGTGAGCAAGAATTCCAAAAACTTAAGGAGATTTTGGGAGGAACCCCTGTGTTGGCCAGCCTAGATTATCATTAAGAGTTTGTTGTGCCAGTGGATGCTTCAGATTGTGGGGTGGAGGCTATGCTCAGCCAAGTTGACTCAAAAGGAGAAAAACACTGCAGTGAGGTTAATAATACCAAAGCAAATGGATTGCACAGGAGAGGAGTGGGCTGATATTCCTAGACAGACCCATTTTTCTCAAACATCATTTTTCAAGGGTCACTTGAAAGCTGTGCTTGAATCTTAGGGGGGTAGGGGATGTGAAGAAATTAGACCCTGTTATTTGTGCTAGCATGTCTGCCTGAGTTTTTGTATATAATTTCAGATTGCACTGTGCATTGTATGCCAGCATGATGAGCTATGATATTGTAAATAAGTTCTTACTTGTTGATTTATGATCTGTTTGAACATAGTGTTTTAAAGACTTGAACAGTGTCCTTTTATATTTCTAACTGCACAAGTTTGTGAAGAGAGATTCTAAAGACAAACTGTCTTAGATTCAGCTGATTAGCAGACAATGCCATCAGAATGTTGACATCTGCTATGTGCTACTGTCAGAAGCTGAATGGCAGGAAGGAACTTTTAGAAAATAGCTGTTGGTTGAATTTAAAAATATGAAATGAAAATTAGAACTGGAACAGTTGACAGATGGGCTAGTCTATAAATGAGCCTGACTGCTGAAGTCAGAAGTCAGTTGTCAGTCATCAGTTGATCACAGATGTACTGTGCAGTGGATACCCAAGAAGGACTCACCAAGAACTGTAAGCCTGCCTTCGCTCTGTTGTACTAATTAATTAGGTCAGGGACAATGTTCTTTAGTTAGTTAGGAAATTATAACTAATCAGCTATATCAGTTAGAGTTTTTCTGAATGCTGGATCTATATCCTACAGTACTGATTTCATTTTCCTGGTGATTGAGTTCTGTTTGTTTATTGGGAATTACTGTTTTATATTTTTAATCATTTTGCTGAATATTAAATATTTTGTATTTACTTACATTATGACTGGACAATCAGTGTTTTTCTTTAGTGATATGAGAGTGCTTATACTTGCCTTGATAACTTCCTGGACCACTCCAAAAGCCTGGGTGCATAGGTCATTTGCTATTAGTTTTAATATTTAATTTTCATAATTGGACACCCCTTTAGAAGGGCATGAAGACATTCTGATTGGTAGCAGCATTACCGTATTGTTTTCAGGAAGAGACACAGCTGGAAATCTGTGTCAGGCTTTTCCAGAAGTATTTGGATGTGTGAGATTTAATTTATTTAAATGTGAGTGTATCACATGTCTTAAACTGGGACATAATCACATAATGCATCCCCAGACAAAACACCCAAAGAAATTGCTTCCTTATTTAACTCCTACTTTATTGACTCCATATCCAATCTATTAAAGGCTAACTCACCGTCAACTCCAAACCCTCCTGTCACAAGCCCTCCTTCCACCACATCCCTCTCAAACACCTTCTCCCTCAAACCAGTGCCAACTTCCTTTATCAAGACTCTACTATCCAACTTAAAACCCTGCTCCGCATCTACAGATAAAATTCCTCCTAACGTTCTCCAACTAGCATCTGAGTCTGTTGCCCTACCAGTATCTATTCTAATTTATTGCTCAATTACAGAAGGAAAAGTGCCAACTATATGGAAGCAGTTTCACACCCTTCCAATACACAAAGGTGGCAACTCCTCAGATATCTCGAGCTTCTGTCCCATTGCTATCTTGTCCCCTCTTTCCAACGTGCTCGAAAAGTGTGTTCACAAACAAGTCATGCAATATCTTACCAAACATAACCTTCTGACTCCTACTCAACATGGCTTCAGACCTAGACATAGCACTACCACAGTGCTCTTATCCTTTCTCCACACAGTTTCTCTTGCCAGGGATAACCACAAGCTAGTTTCATGCCTATTTCTAGATATGTCCAAGGCATTTGATACTGTCTCTCATCCTCTCCTTTTAAACAAATTAAAAAAACTTAACTTCTCCCCTGAAGCTGTTTCATGGTTCTCTACCTACCTCTCCATTCAAACCAAATCAGTAAAATGGCAGTCTGCACTCTCACCACCTCTACCAGTCAACATGGGTGTTCCTCAAGGCTCTATTTTAGGGCCTTTACTCTTTAATATTTTCACTAACAAACTCTATTCTTCCTCCCCCCAGTCTTCATTAGTTCAATATGCTGATGACTTGACCATTACTACTATAGCCAGCTTCCTCTCTGAACTCCATTCTGCCACCCAAACTGCCTTTAACTCATCGAAACATGGCTAACTGACAATCGGCTCATACTCAATCCAAAAAAAAAAACAAACTGCTACTGTTCCTCCCAAAAAATCTGGCCTATATCAAATCTACTTTCACTATTCTATCTCTTAACAACATCCCCATACAAGTAAAACCTAGCACCAAACTCTTAGGAATTACCATAGATAATCAATTGAAATGTGATATACATATCAATAATTGTATCAAAAAGACCCATCAAAAACTCGGAATCCTCTATAGATCTAAAAAATCCTTTCCTCTGAAGCCAAGATTACATTCTTTCTATCGTACCTCCTACCCAGTATTATGTATGGCTCCCAGAACCTTACTAATCTTGACTCTACCCTTATCACCAAACTTGAAACCACCTACATCAAAACTATAAATCCCATCACTGCATTTCTTTAAAACTAATGAACTGGTTAGAACTACCTCACCAACTTTTACTCTCACAGCTCTCCATTATTCACTCTATCCTTTACTTGCTTTTATATTGTCCAATACTCATGCCACTCATCTTCTACTACTCTCCCTCCAGACAACTAAGAAGCTCTAACCAAAATTTACTCCAAATCTACAAACCCAAAACTAAAACTGGATGTAAAATTTATAGCTACCACCCATCCGTGTCCTGGAATAAACTGCCTCAAGAGATAAGGTCCCTTACCAACCCAAAATTATTCAAAGCAGCTTTAAAGGAACACCTCAAAAATCACTGGTACTGCCACTGCAGTCAGCCACCATAAACAACATCCACTCTATCCCTCCTTCTCTGTCCTCTAACCTTCATACTATTCTACATTACATACCTCTCTCTCTCCTCTAGTTCCATATGTTTTCTATCCTCAACCTCCAGTCTCATCTCAAATCTAATTCTACCTATGTAACATCCCTATTATGTCTAGCCCCTTCCTCTAACCCCTTTTTCCCACTGCCTCTTATTTCCAGTCTCCCTCCCTCTCTCCTATTCTTGATTCTTAAACCCCCCCTCCCCGTATTACCTCCACTCATCTCCACAGTTTACTTCTATACTATGCTCTGTAAAGCCTTACTGCTAAACTACTGTTTAATCTTGACTGTAATGTAAATATTGTAAATAGTTTTTTGCTTACTCTATTGTTAGAATATGATGTGTAATCTGTACACTAAACTGTTACATTTTGTACTCTAATGGAGCTTTTCTCCCTGGGTCACTGCTGAAAAAGGGCATTCTGCCCAGCCAGACTAACTCGGTCAACAAATGTAAAATAAAATAAATAAATAAATAAATATTGCTCTGAAGTATGTAATAAGGAGTTATATTTGGGGTGAATGGAAGTATGCAATCCAGTCCCAGGCTATAGAGTGTGTTCCTGCTGTGCTCTTAGGGGAAAACTGTGAAATATTACTCCTGTTTAAGTGACATTCTCACATTGGAGTCAGTAGTGGGGATTGAAGCTCCTTAGTTATTGACCCAGGATAGTGGGAGATGTCACTTTATTTGGTGGCAGTTCAGTGGGATATTAACAGGATCTCCCATTAACTGGTGGCAGTCCGGTGGTGTGTTGTCCCGACGTCGCATACCACATCACTGTATTATTGTCTCCTATCACTAGCAGAGGGCCAGGAGTCCAAAGATGGTTCAGAAATCAGAAATAATTTATTACAGCCATCATTTCTTTGGCATTTATGTCTCCTGTTTGTTTCAGAGGCCCTGAACTTTCACTCCAATGGAAATAACTCCCCAAGCAAAGTTTGATGTATTTGTGGTTGCAGACTGAGTAAGGACTGACAGGGAGAAGACTTGGTTTGAGAGACAACTGATTTATCCACTAGAGTAGTTCCTCTTTCACAAACCTCAGCATTTTTATTTTAATGGAAACATGACACCAGTGAGTCTTCCTCATGTGTATTATAGCAAAAGGAATTATGACAATAATACAGGCCATGAAACCCTGATTTCAGAGATATTTCCTGCCAGGTGCCTGAGTCTGGCTGGATAATTACAGAAAAATTTCCTTGTAACTTTCCAATTTATCTTGAGAAAGAAAAACATCCTTAGGAGATGCATTTTGTAGGCATCCCGGAAAGATTGTCTTGTGGGAAGGAATGAAAGAATAAAAGAATATTTCTCTTTGTTCACTGGAAATCCCAGGCTGAGAAAAAGATTTATTACCCAAGCCAGAGATTCTTGACAGACTGTGAAGGAACCTGCAAACCTCATGCAGTTATCTAAATATAGGAAAATAAGATGTTCCTGCAACCTGCAGTAGGCAATTACAGGAGTCAGGCACTTTAATAAAAATGTTTAGAGTTGTAGAGAACCCAAAAGGCAAAGCAGGAAACTAAAAATATGAACAGGACACAGAAAAACACTGAAATCTTTGAGGATGGAATGTGATGACAGACAATGAAAACCAAGAAATATTGAACTTTTTTACTTTAACTTGTAGTGGACTTTAAAGCAAATGCCCTACTTCATGGCATTAATGCTTGGAAGAACACTTAGGAAAGAGGAAGAGGAGAGAGATAGTTAACTATAAGTAAAGCAAAATTTTGTTCTTAACAGTAGTATTTTATAGTGCATGATATAATCTGTATGCTAGAAACCTTTCTCATTTTTTTCAAGTGTAATGGGGATGCTAAAGTAAACAGGTGCCCCTGTTTTTTTTTTTCCTTCTTCTCTCTTTCTCCTTGTTCAAGTTTTAAAAAATGTAGGCATTGCAACATAAAATAAAAAGAAAAGTCTGGTCAAAAGAGTATGATACAAAAAATTTGATGTGCTTTTTCTCATGCGTGCATAGGGAAATGAGTGAATTAAGGCCCATGGCTTAGTCTAGTAACAAGTTATAAGAGAAAGCAAATAAATAAAAAAGAATATTGAATATAATAAAGCTTTCCTCTAGCAAATAAATAAATGCTTGTAGAAGCAACTCTGTGTCTGGTCCTCATATCTCCATGGAGACAATCTGTTAAAGAGCAATAAAAACAGAATACATCTTTCTTCTAATGGCTTTCTTTCAATGGCTAAGAGATAATGTTTTCGGAAAGCATTCAAGCGTTTTCCCAATCTGGGAGAGCAATAAAGATAAGACAAAGCCAGACAGCACTTAGTAGAAGCACATGCTGTAGATAACTTGCATTTTTATTTTGTAGGATAGTGTTAGAGAAAGAGAGTAAGGCAGTGGTGGTCCTTATGGTCCTTGTCAGATACATAAATTATACATGATCTATTAACATAGCTGCAAGCTAATGCATATTCAGACTGCACTTTGAGGATACTATATTATAGTGTAGTATATTATGTACACATTGGGCAAGGATACAATCTTGCTTCCACAACTAAAATGAATATTGCATATGGTTAACATTCAACTATCAGATTAACAAAGTCACATTTTTTTTTATTTCTAGTAGAACAATATACCTCTCTGGTGTTTGACATATGAATGTATCTACAGTTACGTATTTTATATGTAAATAAATTAACTCAATATTATTCTAAAAAGTGACTAATCTGCAGATTAAGATTTATAACACATAGAAGGTAGAGAATGGGTGGTATCTTGTTATACTTTAAAGCTCAACTCACATGTACCTCATAGACGTAAACATAAAGGTCACTAATTAACAACAGTATACTTGCAGAAATGAATATACCAAGTATCGCAGCACCAAACCAAAAGAGACTTAATAATGTCCACAATAGTAATACAGGTATTTTCAGTTTGCATGTTACATGTTGTGACTGCTATATACCTGACAATACCTGGAGTGTGTACCAAACTGTACTTGTATAACAATAAGCTGGGAATACATTGCCCAAACTCAAATAACTGATATTATAAGAACATTATTATAACTATGTGACAAAGATTCCTGGGTAATATGCAAATGAATGGTGGTGACACCCATAAGGTCTGTACCAATAAAAAAACGATTATTATCTCAGACTCTCACTGTTAGGTTCTATCCTTTAAGCAATTACTTGACTTTTGCTCATATGTCATAAGCACATGTAATTGCAGCATTGTCTCCTATAAACCTTGTAGCAGTTGTGGAGATTATTAAGGCTATGAATTGTTAATGAGCTACTTCCTCACTAGCTTAGACTGATAAAGACAGGGGTCCAACATTGCTGCTCAAAGAGGATATCTTGATTTAGTATGCGGAGACTCAACCCATGATGGTGTTATTCAGAAAACTACTGTGAGCTCTTAGGCATGAAAGTCTCTTTAGGTGTGCCCACACCCCTTTTTCTAAAGTTGCTATGCCCCTGAATAGTCTGTATATTCACCTACTCTGGCCACTGTTCATGGCTGTAGGCTTCGCTGAGATTTTGAGTGGTCTGCCTCACACCAGCATGTTAAACCAATGCCTCCTCTGAAGAGAGATGAGAGACATAGCTATTTATTCTTTACCTCCCCAGAAGCTATTACAGGTGCTTGGGCTACTAATTTAAACCAGGCTGCTTGGGTCATAGTAAGGACATTATCTGTCTATATCAACAGACCTGCCTGGCTTCTTCAAAACTTGTGGATTTTGGGGTACACTTTTGGATTCAATGAGGGCTGGCAGACATTGGTGTTGTGCGCTATCAGTCCCTGAAATTATGAAACACTGCATGCTAATGAGGTCCATTAGTGATATATAGAGATGAAAAGCAAAGTATGACAACCAGAAAGTCATATACTCTGCAGTATTCTGGGATGCTCAAATATATGAGAATATGTCTACAAATGGAAATAGTATAGCTGCCTGAGATCAAGATATGTTCATTTATTTTATGTCACATCAATTGTGCTGTATTAGGTCTGTGTTCAATATGTATTTGACTATAGTGCTACTGCCTTGTACTTGCTGAAGCTGAAGACTTGCACGGAAGATACCACCTGAACATTATGATACTGCCTACATTTCTTTGGATTCCTTGGAAACTACTCTATGTAGATGGTAATAGTTCCACTGTAATTTTTGTTGTGGGTACCTTTTGTGGATAACGCTACATATTTTTTATCACATGTATATTGTCCATAGGTATGTCATGTTCTTAGTGTCAGAGGTCTAGGTGGCTATCTAGCTGTTCTGAATAATAATAAATCCGGGATTTGACTCAGTTGATTTAATATTATTCAGTTATTTCATTTTTCTCCTCTGTGTGGTGCTAATAAATTGCTTTGTTACATATTATCCATCTAGTGGATCGATTTTTCACCACTGAAGCCATTCTGGTTCATCTGTTTTGTGGCTTTTTGTTTGTATATATTTATATCTGATATATTTCTGCTGAGAGTCCCTTGCACATCTTGGGTTGTTGCTGTCAGCATTTTGAATATTGGCTTACCTGTGTTGTCATTACGTATACAAGTATGTTAACACAACACCTACAGATGCTATCAACACCATAATTATATGATGTGCAGTCCACTCCGACCCCCGCATTAGCATACCATCCTCCTTGTTATAAATCAGTCAACAGACATACACACCTTTTTCAGTTAACAACATTATCTAACTTTATACTTATAACAGGTTTAAGTCATTCTCTAAACGTCTGTAATCTAGAAAAACAACGGTTCATGCTACCACATCAAAGTACTGAAAGCCTAGGTCAAAAGGATTCTAGTTTCAGCTAGAAGATCCTGCATTTCATTTCATTTGATGATTTCCAGGTAGAAGGTTAATTGGCCTCTAGATTTCCATAATCTGAATGTGATGTGACTCCCACTTTGATCTGTGGGAGCCATCCAGAACATCTAACTAGAATCCTGTAGAGATGGACAAGGCGCTTATACCTGTCTGTCTGTCTGCCCTGTTTTAACAGCAATATTAAGAACATCCTTAAATATTTATTATTGTGTTACTACTCTTGAGTAGAACGACTTATAGAAAGACAATTTTTCCTTTAACATTTGAAGCCCTAGGTATAAGAACAAGAGAGATTAAAATAAAATAAGGGTATATTGGGAAAGGATAGTGCAAATCCATAAGTCTTTGTTTATCCTTGCCTGTCTATGAGTTCCAGCCCTTTCTTAGGTTCTTGGCTCTAGCAATGTCTAAGGTCAACATTTCCTTATTTTATCTTTTTTTATGTTTTAGGATGAGTGACATTTAGTAGTTTAACTAATTAGAATTTCAATATATTCAAAACATCCTCCTTATATAATAATAAAAATAAAATGGCTGGGTAAGGGAAAGGGAGAAGTCTGTAAAGGTAATGGCAGACTGAGTTACTTAATACAGAAGTGGTTTCTCTACAAGGCATATATTTGTCTGTGGAGAGCAGATGAAAAATGACATCCAAATCATTTTAACTTTAAAATAGATGAAACATCACATCCAGATCATTTTAACTGTATAATTTGTTGCTGTTTAACCCAATCTTAAATCTGTGACTGAAAAAATAATTTTTGTTTTTGTAAATGTACATAGTTATTGTTTGGCTCCCTCTGTTGGCTATCTGTAAAATGGCCAGCATGAATAATTTTGATATACAAATAAATGAATATATAAATGAATAAAATTATTACTTATCATTTCAGCATTGCCTGCCCATGACATGTTACTGACATAAACTTTCTAACGGACTAGGTTAGGGTTATAACCAATATTAAATTTGTTCAAATGGTAAAACTGACCGAGTTAGTAAAAAGGTGTAAAACATTTTCTTCAACTACTACTCATTTGTGAGCTTTTTTTTTAAATGTATGTCGATTTCTGAATACTTTAATAAATACTATCCAAAGACAGCCAATTATTCAGTGGGATGAATGTGTTTAGTATTTTATAGTAGTAATAGTTCAGAGGTGATAATTATTATACTTCGGCAGAAGTATTGTCCCCCAATGGCCTTCAGATGAATCAGCCTTTTTCTGTTGAGGCTGGTCTGGTGAGATAACATAAGGTCCTTGAAACACTGAAGACTGTGGAAAAGCGATGTTTTAAAGCAGCTGGGTAGCTAATTTTATGTTTCAGCTTTGCATGCTGTCAGCTTTGAAGAACAGAACAAATTTCTTGTTCATTTTCTCTGTTTTAAAGGCAAAGAATTGTTATATATGCTTTTGTTAGGAAACCATATTTTTTAAGGTAGTTAAGTATATTCAAAGTCATCAGACAGTAATTACAAATGATTAATTGTATCTTATGGAACAGCACATTTGATGAGGCTATTGACACTCCTAAGGTCAGTACCTCCTTCCCTTTAAGTATTCAATAAAACTAGACTTTGTTTTTTCACTTTTTTATTATCTGTACTGGAATGTTTGTGGGAATTTGCATACAGAAATAAGAACATATCGTTTTTTCCCAACATGAAGATCACTATTGCCAATGCACTAATGGGGTTAGGTAGGTTTGCTAGAATGGCATCATTATTTTTCAAATTAGATACCTTGACATGTTCAATGATTTGAAGTTGCATTTTATTTCTGTTCATGTCACATAAAGCAGTGAGTCACTGCTTGCTTTTTACTATTTGTATGTGTGAACATTGTAGATAGCTGTGTATTTGCAGTAAATAAAAGTACTGACTGCAAGATATATCCTTTATTTTTCTATTTTGTCTATAGATAATACAGTCACATTACCTTCATTGTTTGCTTTATCTAGTTTCAGGTGTAGGAAAACTGTATTGCTAACAGTTCTAACAGCTCAGGCTAGTCCTCTAGATATCGGTTTTCTTAGTAGAATTATAAAACACAACAGCAGATGATGCAAAACTTGCAACAAAAATTAAATAAGAAAAAATGCATAATTTGTCAGAATTAACCCAATTAGCAAATCATTCCAAGACCTGTTACAGTACATGTTGTCTTCCTACCAAAATTATACAACTATCTGAAACAGCTGTTATAGTGTTTTAACTCTTTCAGTCGTGCATTTATAGCTAACAACACTGGAAGACGCTACACAGCAGGGAAGAAATAAACCAAGTGATCAAGGAATCTGCCTCCTGAAAGGAATGTGGCCTTAAACAGGTGCCCCATATCAAGAAAAAGCACAGCAGATTATTTTTGGTTAATACTTTTTTAAAATGAGCAAACTCTCGGTTAGGCTCCCCAAAAAGGAAAAAGTCTGACAGCACAGTGTCCAAAAGCATTATTCACCCATATAAAATTTCTGCTTCTAAGGAGTCAAATAATAAACACCTTCCTATCTACAGTTTTCATATATCCTTTCTTTCTCCAGACTAAAATAAAAGATATTGCCAAGCCAATAAGATTACTTATAAACAGATCTTTGACAGAAGAGGTGCAGTACTTCCGGTCTGGAAAGGGAGAAGTAAATGTCATTCACAGAATTTCTTAACAATGGAACTGAAAACTGCTGACCCATAACACTGCTAAGCCACTACCACACATTTTAATGAAAACTACACATAGGTAATTGTTCTCCCAAATCACTATCTCCAAACTGTTTTCGTATACACACTACAGCTTTAGACTAGGACAGTGTACTGATACAACCCTGGCAAAAGTTCCTGCTGCAAACCTGTTTAACACAGGCAATGGTATACCCACAAGAATCATATTCTTAGATATCTCCCAGGCCTTGGACATTATTGGCTTTCTTTCCTGACATTCACATGGTTCGCAAACTACATTACTAATGAAATATATGAGGTAAAGTGTAAAAGTCCTATTTGAAATTAAACACGCAACAGTAAAAATGCCACAGAGGTAGGTGCTCAGAATAGTGCTGTTCTAAGTAAAAATAAGTTCAAAACATTAGGAATAATGAATTTATTAAAGCTCACACAGGTGTCCTGGAATAAGTCTTCCATCAATCCGTAAAAGCAATTTGCATTCAAACAGTCCCTAATGTATTGCTTTTACAAAGTGGTGAAGTAAACATTCTGAAATGCTTCTGCGCATTTTAATAAAAGTAGTGTAATTATTTTTATTGTTTCGACATTTTATTTTCATTTTATTTATTTTGTTGTTGTGTCTTTCCGCTTTTCCCGGTTAGGGGTCGCCACAGCGGAACTCCGGTGCGCTAATGATTGGCAGTTGATTTTTATGTGCCAAGTTGCCAGCCCTGACGAACAACCTTCAACGAAGGTACGCCCATTCACGCATGTCTCCACACATAATATGCTCTAGCTGAGAGTCGAACCGGACAGCGTCTTACTGTGAGGCGACAATGCTACCGCAGCACCACCACCGCGGATTCATTTTATTTATTTTGTGATATTTATTAATATATTATTATTACACCTGTTGTTCTCTATTGTTATTTACAACATATGGAACTGCTAAAGGAATCCTTAAATAGTCCAATGTACAAATGTTACTGATTTATTTGTTCTGCATCCAAAGTCACTGTGGAAAGTAATTAACTGTAGAATGGCATCTGGTATTTGAAACCTGACTACAAGGCAGCAAACTTATTCTGAAGGCCACTAAAATGATGACAAAAAATGAGCTGTAATACAAGACTAATCCAGTCTTGTTACTCTAGTTATAGAGGATGACATTTCCATTAATGTGGTCCACAAAATAAAATATCTAAGACTATTCCCACACCAGGCTTTATCTTTCGAACCATACACAATCTATTGTTATCATAAGCATCAGGTACCTGGGTCACTATCTAGTGAGGAACTACCTGGAACACGAAGTCTGGGCCAGTGTAGCCATACTGCATTAATGACTTACAATCTGCATGGAGAATTAATGCTTTCTACATAACACCTTCAGCAGCTCCATTGCCTAAAGAACACTTATAACAGTAACTAGATACATGGCTGCAGTTACAGGTAAAGTGGACTACTACACTATACAAACTGTGCCGAACTGCTTTCTCCCTCTCTAACAAACTACCTACTTTGCATTTTGCCACTAAACTGCTAACTAACAAGCACTTTGGATGCCTTACTGATATCAGATATAATGTACCCCATTAAGGTCAGCATGGTCCACATACACCAACATGTTCAGAGTACCATGAACTCCGCAAAGAGGAAAGCATTGTATACAGAGCTTATACCCCCATGCCTTAGAATTCACTGTCCCAAAAAGTAATAATATGTCCTTGCAAACAATACTACTAAGGGCATACCACTGTGTCAAAGGTGACATTACCTAATATGCTAAAGAGAAAGAAAGAATAAGACAGAGAGAGAGAGAGAGATTCAGACACATAGTCAGACAGGGAGAGACAGAGAGGTTGTTACTGATCTTGTTACACTAACAGAATAACTCATATAATTTGTCTTAAGCTATATTAAGTGACAGTTGTTTCACTAGGACATTGACATAGATTCATAAGTAAGTAGTAGGCTAGCTGCCCTTGTGGATCATTTTAAGGCTAGCCTGTTTCCCTTTTTGCACTTAGATTAACCGATCCCATTTCATAGCTGAAGACTATTTTCATTATAACCCAGACATTTTATATTTTAAAATATTATTTAGTTACTTGGTTGTTGCTGACTAAAACTTGAATATGTTTACTTTGGTTAATTAATTGTACTACAAAGAACCTCTTGATTATTTTCTGATGTATACACAATATACTAAAATGTACATATCCGAAGGCCTTAATAGATTTTAATGTGTAGTACTAGGAGGGTGCCTCCGTGCATCTCTAATGAGAAACAACTACAGATTAACTGAAATTTCCAGTTAATAAAATGTAATATATATAATAAAAAGCAATCTCTGCAGTAATTAGACAGAATTCTATTACTGTGCCTCCTACCAGAGCCAAACCATGGTTAAATGGGGCCCTAGGCAGGGTAATAGAACAGGACACCCCCCACAGCCATTCTAGTGTCCCATTATTTGTCTCTCACCTCCCAATTACCATAAACACTGTTCAAAACTGTCAGTGTGCATACTGTTTTTGCTTTACTTTTGAAATGATTACAGAGATGTGGATTTAATTTAAATATTTAATTTCGAATTTTATAGCACAAACACAGATGGCCATTTGCTAAACAAAACAAAAAGCTGCACACTGAAAACAGACTTAGCATGAGCAGCAGTAAACCTTTCTTCCCTTGAAGCTCACATTCATTGAAAATGCATTGAAACTCACAGTCATTAAAAATACATCTGTCCAGTGGTGGATTATGTGTACCTTGGCCCCCTGGCTGTTTTCAAACCACGAGTCTTCTGCATACATTAGGAGCATGCATAACTGCATGTGTTTTTTGACTTAACTTCCTGATTGTTTTAAATTTATTTCTTGTTTAATACAGCAACATTTGTTAGAGTTTATTTCACGTGTAATTCTGAACATTTTTTTCTGCAAGCAATGAAATAATATATATATATATATATATATATATATATATATATATATATATATATATATACCAATAATGACAAAAGTATCCATTACAGAGCATTTCACCCATAAAAGGCTACACAAACTGCTGTCATTATAATCCACCAACATCTGTACTCAACAACTACAGACCCTAAACTGACTGAGTACACATCACGTTTGATTGTGATAAATAAGATGGCCACAGTAAAGTATTCCAATTTGCTTTACACAAATGCACGCTTGTCCTGCAAAGAAAGACTAATGAATGTTTCACTTTATCAGCTCAACAGCTCAGATGTCTGTGCAAATAAATTAATGACAATAATGATCAACGTCACATATTTCAAATTCGTTTAAAAAAACAAGCTAGACAAAGTATTTATACTTAATTTTCATACACATGTGCACACTAATCCTGCAAAGCCAAACTAAAGACTGTTTAAAAATGACCAGATTAGGGCTTAAGGTACTTTCATCCACAGAGAGCCCACCCCACCCCTACCAGCAGTTTTATGCACTTTGTTAGTGGTGTACACAACTTATTGCTATGAAAAAATAAATTACATGTACTATATTGGTAAACATTAAACTGTATAAGGATCATTAGTTCCATACTAGAAGATTCAACCAGGTGTATCACAGTTTAAACAGAAGAGTGTCTATGAGAGTATAAGAATTATTAACCACCTGATAGCATATGGTACATCAATATGCACAATATCTGCAGAAGTAAAAGTCATCTGAATAATTCTGCATTAAAGAGAACAAATACTAATGCAGAAGTTGCTGCTGGCAAACAACTTTGCATTTCAGTGCATCACCAGCAAATGCAGTGCCTGCCGCCCTTGAAAAAGAAACCCCATTAAAAATGGTGTCCTGATGATAGTGCCACAACATTTCCTAAACTAGATCAGCTATACAACAAGGGAAGGCTGCTAAACAACAACAACAACAGGTTCATATTTATTATGTATGCAGTCAAGGAGACCATTAATTAGCTCAGCCCAAACTCCCAGTTGCTGCAAAGCATTGTCTGGTTAAGTGACTTGTTCAATCTCATACAGTAGATAAATGAAGGTAGAAAGATTCAAAGCTGGCACACTTGCCACAAAAAGCAGCTCTTTAATAAGTTGGTGCTTTAGTCCTCTATGCTAACTGCCAGAACAACAGTTTATAGCTAAATGCAGAAATACTTTACAATCCAATTTGTAGAGAAAACTGTATAACTGTAATATATAAGAATGACTACATAATGGATGCTGAAGATCAGACTGTTCTGATCATCACTCTAAGTAATGTAGGCTGTATGGTCTGATAAATGTCAACCCCTTTGCAGTTGCTGGAAGCTCTAAAGAAGAAAATATATTACTAAAATGCAACATGGTTAGGCTGTATTACACAATTCAGGCCTAGTAATGAATTAATTTATTATTTAGTTCAATAAATAAAGCAAATCAAGTACAGGCAATATAAATGCGGCAGCAGCTTTTGTTCAACAAACTACAGGTCTTAAAAAATCAGAAATATTTTTGCATATAGAATACTATTTTGTGTGGGATGGACTCTTACATGCTTGTAGGACACATACAGTTATTTTTTTTAATTAAACAATAAACATCTTTATTAAATTATCACTTATGAGACTTCTGCGGTGGTGCAACGGTAGCGTTGTTGCCTCACAGCAAGAGGTTCTCCCGTTCGATTCTCGGCTGGAGTGTGGGGAGTGCCTTCTGTGTGGAGTCTGTATGTCCACCCTGTGGTTAGGTGGGTGTTCGAAAGACATGCATAAATGGGCGTGCCTTCGTTGAAGGTTGAACGTCAAGCTGGCACCTCAGCGTTCATGAAAATCTACTGCCAATCATCAGCGGACCAGAGTTCTGCTGTGGCGACCCCTAACCAAGAAAAGCAGAAAGAAAACAACATTAAATTATCACTTATGACATAGGCAGTCATACATTTATATAAATGAAAACAAACCATATTGACATCATTTTAGTTGCAAGCATTATATATATCACTTGTAATTTATCCACTCACTATTGGTCAAACATTGCATAACTTATTCAAATCCTGTCTTCTTTGAAGCCTCATTCCTCTTCTGCATGTATTGTTTCCACAATTTCAATTTTTTCTATGTAATTTGCTCCTACCCTTTTCTAAAAATCCCATTTCCAGTTGTTTTATCTCTGTCACTATATTCACTACTTCTAGCACACTTGGTTTAGACTTTGATTTCCAGTTCCTAGTAATTGCTTTTTTGGCAGCCACCATAATTAGACTCAGCAAGGCCTTACTACGTTTAGGCAATTACAATTCCATATTATGGCTCAAAAATTAATTTCTTTAATCATACAAAATTGCTCACCCAGAATTTCTAGAGTAGTCAACAAGGAATTTTTAAAGTCTTTCAGCTCATTACACTACCAGAAAATATGTTCCCAATTACCTCTTTCTTTGCCATCACACCTTCAACATTTGCTATCGACCTCAGGAAAAATTCCTTGGAGTTAAATTGGGGTATAAAAATATCTATGTAAACACTTCCAAGCAAAGATCTTAAATCTTCTACACTTTGCTGCATATTTGGGAGACATGCATATACCCCCCATGTTTCTTTGTGAATTGCTTATCCAACCTCTCTTCCCAATCCTTTCTAACCTTCTCTGATTGAGTCTTATAGTTATCAGTTAATATTTTATATGCTGTACTAATTATTCCTTTTTTAACAGCAGTTTCCACTCTAGATTCTACTAAAAACTCTACCAGTGTTGGTCTTTTGCTTACAATCCCCATATTTCTTTCTCTTTTCCTATACTTGGATATCACTCCTTGATAGGGAAGGCAGTCTCTAGCCTGCAGTCAAAATAAGTTCTTGGCCTCTTTCCATTCTATTACCTTTCCCTCTCTAATTATTTGCTCCCAATACCTTGGTTCCTTTGCCAGTTTTCTCCAATAAATTTCAGCCCCCTTCTTGCTTATTGTCTGTAAACCTAATTGCAGTCATCCTTATTGGCAGAATCTCCTTTCTCCATTCCTGTGTTGGCTTAGTTCTTAGAATACTTTCTGCTACTTTATGAATATAACATTCTGTATGGTTACTGTTATTCTTCTTACGGATCTGTATCCAAAATCCAGTCTCTCCTTGTTTCTTGAGCTTCTGCCTGTTTCATCATCATCCCCTTCCACTTTGAATTTTAGCTTTCTGCTTGTGCTATGTATAGGAGCCCTAACTGTGTAGCTCTGAAATACCCATTCAAATCGGGCAATTCCAGGCCTCCTTGTTCTATTGGAAGAATCAGCTTATCCCACTTGACTCTTGCCGTCTTTCCCCTCCCATATAAAATCCTTCAACTCTTTATTAATTGATATCCACAACTTCTCATCTGGTTGATTAAAATATGCCTGACCTGTGTAAAAAAAACTAAAGGGACTAAAAACATTTTAACTGCTTGTAGCTTGCTTTCCATAGCCATAAAACAGAGTTTCCAATTTCTCAGTTTTTGTATTATCTTTTGTTTAGTCTTTTCCCACATACCCTTAGCTGACACACCAGAATCCTTTTTAATCCATACTCCTAAATACTTTGTTTTATTATATCCCCATAAATATGGATATTGCTGAGCAAATTTGTGTGTAGGTATATAATTTACAGCTGTTAACTTTGTTTTAGCTTCAATAATTTTGTATTCCAAAAAGTTTGCAAACTGTCTCAAAATGTTCCACAACACTGAAATGCCCTTTTCTGCTTTTTATCAGGTATAAAATAATATCATCTGCAAATAAAGACAGCTTCTCTTGACTATCATACCAATTATATCCTTGAATTTTTGAGTCCCTTATTTTATTTGCCAAGGGTTCTAAATATAATTTTGACTTTCCCAAGCCATCCCTGTCATCAAGAATAGCTGTCCCTTCTGACACCAGGCAGTACAGGTTGATGTCAATGTGAAGGGTGTAGGAATTCAAAAGATAAAATGTATATCGCATTTACTAGCAGTCCGGAATGGCACACTGGACATGTGCCCCTTTTCAGGAGCAGCCCAGAAGTACTGTCTGATGAAATAACTCATCAGAATCACAATAAATAAATACATAAATAAATAAATAAAGGCTGTGGGAATCAAACCATGTACTTCAGGAAGCAGACCTTTAACAGCTCCTAACCTTACTCAGCTGCACTAAGTGCTAGACAAATTGTTTTAGCCTAGAAACACTGCATTTCACACCCATGGGCCTGCAAAAACAAACTAAATTAAAAATGTGTTGTTCATAATTAAAATATTAACATTAAACTCAGGCTTCATGCTGTACAATTTAATTGCAGCTAAATAATAAATGCTCTGTCAACATTAAGAAAACCAATGAAACATCCAAAGAACATGGTTCATGTAATGATGTTCCTGTTCACTACAACTAATGTCCTTCCTTTACAACATAACTACTCTGGCTCATGGATACTAGTTACTAGGCTTATAGTCAAGGGGGCCATTGAGGAGGCTTTCCCCGAATTTTCATTTGCCCCAGAGCACTGTGGGGTTAAATGACTTGCTAAAGAACAGGGCATAAATATGAGGCAAAATCAGGGATGCTCTGCAAAGTGGAGACATAAAACCAGACTAGCTATCAGAACAGGATTTACATCAACATGTCAGTTGTGAAACACAAAAAAACATGAAACACTAATGAATGACACTGACTGATTGTAATCCTCAGTGAGTTACCAAAGTTAGAAAGGTCTGGCATTTGGTGCCATACTTCTCAAAGGTTCCTGATTTTGACACAAATTTTAACTCTGTCCCTCTTGCTCCCTCCTAAAATTGGAAATTTTGGAGAAAACGTGGTGAATTACATTAAATAAATACAGACAATTATTAGAGATATACACTTCTTTGAAATTCTGCCATTGTCTCAGGTTAATAGCACTAATATTTTAAAAGTGTCCCTGGTTTCCCTGATTATATCAGGAGCTGTCCCTGATTGTTTTGAGATTTGTCACAGATTCATTGAGAGCTATGGCTGGTGCAAAAGATTAAGGTTCTTGCCTCCTGTAGTCAAAGTACAGGGTTTGAATCTGAAAAGTCACTTAACTAAACTGCTCTCTCTAACTAAAGCATTTTACCTACACACACACATACAGATACACACCTTTTTCTAAATGCTGTCATAAAAGTGCTACTTAAATTCCCATCAATAACATTGTCACAAAAGTGAGTAGCTTGTACCTGCAAAATCCCATCAATATTTCATATGCCTGCTTGGCTGTGACATTAAATATTGCGCCAGTACTGTGACCGAAGAAGAAACACTGACAGTAACAGGGCATGCTCACACCAGTGCTCTGCATGTTTGCTTATTGGCTGATTGTAGGAAATGTTTTAATTGACTTGGGATACAAATACGGCATCTGGAAAACTTTTTAAAATATTTAAAGCTGCAGATACTGAGCTGAGCAAAAGCAGGAAGATTTTTTTTCTTAGGGAACTTTTTTCCTTTATAAATCTTAAAGCAGCTGGCACTTTTTTTTTCAAACTAATGGTTAAGCTCCCTTCTCCCGCCAGCACTGAGTCCTAAGGAGTTGCCTAGATTGTCTAGTGCTAGACCCAGCCCTGCCTCCTACTTTAATAGCTTTGTGTACAGATCTGCCACATGACATCATAATTAAATCAAAATAATTTACTATAACCAGAAGACACTTATGGGTTCATTTTTCTTGCTTGGTGAACTAGGATAATACATTAACTGAATCATTTTATCACTTCAGAATGAAAATTCTAGCATATTATAATTGGAGAAGTTGCGCAAGTATAATATATAAGTAGCAAAAGATTTTTTTTTTTTATGGAAAAATGCAACTACGTCTTATTTTTTTAAGAACTCCTATTGATGTCAGGCTATGCTCTCCTTTCATCAATCTTCTAATTATTTTACTTGAACCTGATGGGAAGAAAGACTCTATAGGTATTCACACTGCAAACAGCTACAATATTTTTTTTTTATTTTTACCTAATCACCACAACATGACCTGGAAACATCTATGTACAATGCAATGGTATATGGGCAGTTAAATTCAATGTGTACTTTCACTTGCTTATGGACTGTGCAAATCAGAGTGTTCCCTATACATTTTGTTGGCCAGAGACCCTCTGACCAAAACCAGGGGATCACCCTGTCGCTACCCTCACCTCAATAAGCAACAAAACTGGCCTTTGGCCATTCAGCCCTTTCCTCTTCCACCTGGCCCTCTAGCTGTCAGATTTTTAACTGGACAAAGGTCACCTGCATCAAAAATGGGTACACTTTCCATTCTCCAGTAGGCTATTTTAAGTAGGAATTAACAAACTGAGTTTATTAAAAGACTGATCCCTTAATGTTACTGATTTCCGCTGCCTAACACACACAAACATAGTGAAATACAATAAGGAAGAGTCTCAGATTGTTAACATAAGACTTGTGCTAAAGAATATGGAAATTTAACCAGACTGCATAGCATAGAGGAATGTAGCTCTGACTGTGACCCAAGTGACCAGGGTTTGATTAGAAGCCCTAGCACTGGAAGAGCCAGGCAAAAAGGTGGAGAAATGAAGAGGTGTAGCCTGCTCACCTGTCACAAGGGGGAGGATGGAGGTCTTTTGTGTGCACCTGGAGGCACACAAGGCAGTACAGTTTCCATGGTGGACACTGAAGATACCACTACTAATGCTACAGGGGAAGGAGGAGGGCTGCTTGGAGGGAATGCCTTTACAGACATTTGGGGACATCCTCCATGGTTATCCCATTGGATGTCCCCCTCTTTGGTGCCTCATCGAGGACCCAGAGAAAAATTTGAATAAAGAAACCTCAGACGACTTATAGGTTCATAGGTGTGTACTAGGCTAATGGCCCTGGAGCCTTTACAGGCCTAGCCCATAGAAGTGGCCTGGCATCGTGCTGCCCGACCTTAGTTCCCAGTGCCTCTATCAAGTAGAGCCATTGCACTGATCCCCGGGGAGAACTTTCTATTTCCCTTCCACTCATCAGGATTTCTCTTGAAGAGGAATAAGTTGCCTGTCTTGGCAGTGAATGCCTGCATGTAAAGCTGGGACTCTAACTACTACACTATCTCGGCTTAAAAAATAAGTTGCCTGTCTTGGTACTCAAACCATGAACACCTGTAGGTAAAGCCAAGACTCTAGCCAATACACTATCTCAGCTTGGATGGTTGCCTGAATGACAGACCTATTTAATTAGCTCTTACTTGGTGAATGGAATGAATGGCTGATACAGCAAGAGAGGGGCTAATGGTCAAAAGGAGCAGAGGCAAAAAAAAGTACACGAAAATTTAGAAGTTAGAACTTTTGAAGGGAAAGATGGACTTTTACGAATGAAAGAAATTGTAAGAAATGTGGGTTGGCTATCATTCTATTTAATTAGATTATAGACGCAGAATTAAAGAGGCATATGAGGTGACTGATTCAAATGTAATCATTTAAAATGAAAATAATATACAAAGTATGTTTCATTATTTCATCACGTATGCCATTTTTCTAACTGTCAGGATAATTCTTGGCCTTTTGGCTAAGATCAAGTGTAGTGTATTTTTTTATGCATATTATAAAGACATATTTCACTCTTATTTCTTGTTATTTATACTAGTGACTATGCTTACCTTATTTTTTTTCCTAGAGAGGACTACTAGTACTATTCCATATTTTTTTTCAGTGAAAATAAAATAAAATGAAAATTATATTTTTAAATAATTAGAATTTAAGCAATGCAATATTGTGAAACATCCTGCAATGAAGAATTATACTCATGTTATAAAACTACCTCTGAAATAGATAATATAAAGAAAACATTTTTTATTTTATTTTCATTGAAGAAAAAATAAAAGTAGTGTTTTATCATACCATATATTTATTTCTTTTATATGGAGGCCCTTTCAAAATAATAAAATCTATGTTTTTTTATCCCTCTCTAGGACTTTGCCCATTGGCTCCCTGGGTCTATATCATATGATAAACATTTGAAAATGTCAAGTCACCTTTACTCGACATGAAAATGTCAAACCCTAAGTTTGTCGAATGGCCAAATCACCGATTTCTTTCCAAGCGAAAGAAACTGGAAGGCCAACAGACAACACCACATGAAAACAAATGTATTTAACTGGGGAGCTTCACCCCCCCACAGCCCCCACCATGGGGGTCTGTGCCTCCCCACATCCCCCCAAACTAAATATTCTAACTCCGAGACTGCACTAAAGTTGGGGAAAGGCAGGTGTGACAGAACGGCCAACCGATTGCTTTCCCTTGGAAAGAAATTGGTGATTTGGCTGTTTGACAAACTTAGAGTTTGACAATTTCAAATGTCGATCTTCTAATATAGACCCAGCTCCCTACCTTTGTCTTGTCATATCATTTGTTCCCCTGAGGGTGAGAGCCAAGTATCCCTGAACTCAATGACAGCCATCCGAATCATTCATTCCTATTAATTAGTTTGACAAGCCCATTTGTTCCCCTGGCGGTGTGAGTCAGATATTAGGGAGTGAGCCAATGCACTGGTCTCATAGAAGACCCTGTCTCATCCCTACTATTCCCTCCCCACAGGTACCCCGTTGCCTCACAATAGCTGCCTGGGTAGGAAATGATGTGTGTGTGCGTGTGTGTGTGTGTGTGTGTGTGTGTGTGTGTGTGTGTGTGTGTGTGTGTGTGTGTGTGGTCCCACCACAACATCCCTGAATCAACTGTGCCTGCAGTGCTTAGCAGCTCATACCTGACCTGGCCTTCTTTCATGGGTGATCATTTACTGTGTTGCAGGTGTCACCAATGTGACAGGCCATGCCAACTCCCACACCCAGGATGAGTTATCAGCCACCTGAGTCCATCGTCCCTCACCCAGTACCTAAAAGCCTGTACTGCTAACTGAAGATGGGGTAGCTAGATTGTAGTCAGGGCTTCATCCTTATGTGCAACAGGGTTGTAGTGCATAGAGCACCATGATTATGCTACAATATCAGTTGAAGTATATGCTGCTTCTGAAGTGCTACTGAAGTGTGAGACCCAGCCTTAACAACACCTAGAAGGGTGCTTAAGAATTGTTAAGCACCACCTAGGCACTGTTAACATTGCATGTAGCACTAAAAGCTGACATTACTGGACAGTAAACAGCAGCTGCTAGACATGAAATGTCTTTGTTTCAACTCCTGTTTCTGCCTACTATCTGCTAAAAAACACCCAGTATTTTAAATTAAACTGCTTCTCTTACACAGGGAATAAGTAAGGACCTCAACCACTTCCCCACTGCTTTACCAGCTTTCAGATCATATATATATATATATATATATATATATATATATATATATATATATATATATATATATATTACTTTTGACTAACTAGTAGCACATGGAGCAGATAAATCAATGTACTGCAAAGAATTATGATCACATCTCTGATCATAACAATTATGTGTTCACAACAAAATTATGTGTTCTCAAAAAAAAAAAAAAAAATTGTAAGCCTGTTTCCTACCTTTCCTGTAATGTGTTCCAAATACAGATTTGCTGTATCCAGGACTATATTTAAGCTTCTGAGCCCCCAAGCCTTTCTGTGTTGGAGGGAAGCCTTCTAGCTTATCAGTGGGAGTGGTAAGCACTAGGTAACCTGTCGACCACATAAGGAGTGGTTCTGGCCCAGAATTTGTAGTTATTGGTCGTTTGGGTGGTCTTCCATCTCTCTCAACTTTCTGATTTGAAGGCCTGCATTTGCACTTGTTTCTGTCCTGTAACTCCTGGGCCCATCTCATTTGCTCACTCAAAAAAAAAAAATTATCTGCTTTTACTGTATTTGTGTTTCTTCCTACTTTACTTTGCTTTTGTGTCATCTTAAAAATACTTAATTGTATTTATTACTGCTTGGTGTAACTCATTCTAAGCCTTTTAGTTTAAGCACTTGGGCTTCAGACCATTTGTTTTACATTAGGAAGGTTTGTGGTCTGCACTGTGGTGGCAGGACAGGTAGCTTACATCCTTCTAAGTTGGGAACTGCTGACTGAGGGCTCAGTGTCTGTTATTCTAAAAGTGTATTAATTCTGTTTTAAGCACTTGGGCTTCAGGCCAGTTATTTTACATTAAAAGGGTTCGTGGTCTGCACTCTTGTGGGAGGAGAGGCTGGACTCTGCCCTTCTAGCTGGGAATTTCTGGTTAAAGGCTTATAGTGCCTGCATAGCTAAACTGCTTCTTACTGAAATTGGTACACCTTGTTTGCTGTAGCATAGACTAGATCCAGGCCTGCTGAATCTAGCTTTGTTTGTATAACTTGAGCACTAATCCAGGCATTCTTTAAAGTATTCAATTGTATTTATTACTGCTTGGTAGTAACTTGATTAAAGTGTAGCTATCATTCTAAGTCTTTTGGATTAAGCACTTGGGCTTCAGACCAGTTGTTTTACATTAGGAAGGTTTGTGGCCTGCACTGTGGTGGCAGGATAGGTAGCTTACATCCTTCTAAGTTGGGAACTGCTGATTGAGGGCTCAGTGTCTGTTATTCTAAAAGTGTATTAATTCTGGTTTAAGCACTTGGGCTTCAGACCAGTTGTTTTACATTAGGAAGGTTTGTGGCCTGCACTGTGGTGGCAGCACAGGTAGCTTACATCCTTCTAAGTTGTGAACTGCTGATTGAGGGCTCAGTGTCTGTTATTCTAAAAGTGTATTAGTTCTGGTTTAAGCACTTGGGCTTCAGGCCAGTTATTTTACATTAAGAAGGTTCGTGGTCTGCACTCTTGTGGGAGGAGAGGCTGGACTCTGCCCTTCTGAGCTGGGAATTTCTGGTTAAAGGCTTATAGTGCCTGCATATTTGAACAGTTTCTTACTGAAATTGGTACACCTTGTTTGCTGTAGCATAGACTAGATCCAGGCCTGCTGAATCTAGCTTTATTTGTATGCTTGTTGTTTGTTTGCTTGTTATTTCCCTAAAATGCTAATTCCACCTAAAACGCGGCTTTTCAGCTCTTCTGTGGATCCCTAGTGATATCTGCATTGCTTACTGTACTTATTCCCTTGTTTCACTTGAAAGAAAGTTACTGTTTGTTGTTTTTGCATTTAAGTTACCTGTAACACATTGCATTTAAGTTACCTGGCACTTGCTCACTAAAGCAATTATATAAGTCAGCACTAAAATATTAAAAGCACTACACCCTCACAAACTCCCCTTGAGTACCTCGTTCCCCATTGGCCCTTTTTTTTAATTATAAAGGAATTTCCAATACTATTCTAGCATGTCCAAAGGTCAGTTGTCAATCTCCTATCCGGTCCAGCTGGTGAATCTGGGAATCTTGGGGCAATGTTACAACTGCCTCATGTACACAGACAGCCCTCTCCTCCTCCCAACAAATTCCAACACATGTGAGAGATGCAACCATATAGCCATACTGGAGGCTAAGCTCTCTCAACTCAGTACTGGTGAAACCAGTCAGGAGGAGAAGGAAACCACACTCACTACAATTCCAGTCTCGCATAGACCTACAATGGCAACAAACCAAACACATAAACACACAAAAACATACTCAGAGGCTCTAAATAAAAATCTGCCTAAGCAGCAGAGACCTCCAAAGCAGACACCCAAGCAACCGCTACCCCAAAACAAAACACATGCAATGCATAGCTCACAAAGCCAGTGTGCCAAACAGTCACAGCCCTTAAGGCTAAACAACTCACCTGATACACTTGTAATAGGTGACTCTATCGTCAGGCACACTGACGTCCTGCTCACCAGGCTGAACAAGGAGAAGGTCACGGTGAGCTGCCTTTCGGGTGCTATGATCCGCCATATAACACAAGTACTCAGGTCACTCCAAGGCAAGTACAAATATGACTCAGTCATTGTCCATGCTGGTGTGAATGACCTGAGACGTACCTCCCTGGACTACATGAAAAGAGACATAGAGGAGCTCTCTGAGCATGTAGCCCAGGCCGGTAGGACCCTGACCTTGAGTAGCATCTTACCCTCACCAAGAATGATGCCACAATATGAAGACAAGATGATCAATTTCAACAATTGGCTTAAGTATTGGTGTCATTCAAAGGGGATCCAATGCCTGTCAGCCTGGGATGACATGCTCGACAAGTCACGATGCTTCGCTAGGGACGGCTTGCACCTGTCACCCCTGGGCTTTCGGATATTGGCAAAGGCTCTTGCTACCCCCATAGTGCCTTTTTTAGGCAAGGCTCAAAAGACAAACCCACCTTCATAGGTATCACAAGGGATACGAAACTAAGAGTAATGCTACTCAACGCCAGAAGTCTAACCCTCAAGATGCACGCACTCTAAACTCTCCTTAGCATGGAGAACATTAATATCTGTGCAGTAACAGAAACCTGGTTCAAGGCTCCCGAGAGCACCCCAGCATTACCAGATTATACCTCATACCATGCTTTTCGGCCCCAAAACTTGGACCGAACCACAAAAGGAGGGGGAGTATCAATATTCGTCAAAGATACCCACATCTCCAGGTTGGTGGCACAGCACAAAACATCAGAGACTATCCATGTGCAACTAACAGTGGGTAAAACTGCCTTCCAGTTTATAGCCTGCTACAGACCAACCTCCCAAATCCAGGAAACCCACTCGGCCTTCCTGAGAACACTGGAAAATATGAAGGTCTCTCCAAACACCATTATATTGGGTGACTTCAACTACCCAAACATAGACTGGGAGCATTACTCTAGCTCCAACAACCTAACCCAAAGGTTCCTAGAATTTATAAACTCAAATGCTATGGAACAACTTGTTACCACTCCCACAAGAGGGGAAAACATACTGGACCTGATCATCACCAACATGGGGACTCTATGCTCCTGACCAGAAGTGTATCCCTCACTGGTAAGATCAGACTATAAACTAATCTCACTGGATATTCACATCCCAACTCCACCCCCGGCCCTGAAAACCACAGTGAAAAACTTCTCTAAAGCAAATTTCACACTCCTCAAAACCGAGGTGGAATCCTTCAAAGCCCCTGGGCCTGTGGAAAATATGGCCCAGACCGCAGAATCCTTTATAAACTCATTCTATGAACACCTTCAGGAATGCATGGATCATGCAATCCCAAATAAAACCAAGACCTAATCCTCCAAAGGCAGATGTCCTGTCTGGTGGACCCCAGCCATAAACAAACTATACAATAGAGGGAGGAAGCTACTACATGATAGAGCAAAATCCCAAAAAGGGAAGGCATCTCTGATCAGTATTAGCAAAAAACTATGGGCACTCAAAATCATCTAAGGCCAGCTTCGAGAGAAAAATTGCACAGGACACTAAGGATAATCACAAGGCTTTCTTTAGTTATTCAAACAAAAAACCTTCCGGATGGATGCTGCTGTATTCTAAAACACTTTATTAAAACCAAGTAAAATCCAAAGAACAGTAGATACAAAATGTTAGCGCTTTCGGGTGTTACCCTTCATCAGACAGAGACACAAACAATATTGAGCACAATTTAAAATAAGTATAGTCCAATCAAAAGCTAGTAAAAGACCCGCCTATTCTTCAGGGCGGGCTTCATAGGTATGACATCATTAAGACCCGGCCACCTATGGGCCATGAGCTCTATAATCCACCTTGACTCTATGAGCTCAGTGAGTTGTTTAATGTCCCCCCCCCCCCTTTTGTTAAGTTTGACATTCACTATAGCCCTAAAGCTAAAATTATGTGTTGGAAACTCATTCACATGCCTATACAAGGCATTATGTATATCACCATTTCTTATGGCTGATAGGTGTTGTAGCATCCTTACTTTGAACATATTGTTGGTCTTGCCCACATAAAAACATGGGCAAGACTTACATTCAGCAAAATAGACGATGTCTTTGGTCCTGCATGTTGCCCTGGCTTTTAGTTGAAAATTTCTACCTGTAATGTGATGCACAAAGGTTGTACTCCTATTAATGTAGGGACATGCCTTGCACACTCCACATGATGTACTGCCAGTTTGTTTAACATGATTTTTATCCTGTGTGGAATGTTCTCCACAGAGAATGTCCTTCAAATTTTTATTCTTTCTGTATCCAAACATGGGTAGGGACCTACTACATTCCTAATCTTGTCATCGCTAGTTAAGATGTTCCAATTTTTCTTTATAATATCAGTGATGTCCTTGATGTTACTACTATATGTGAACATCAATTTAAGATTGCGCTCATCCTTTTTATCATTCAAAAATTCCCTTGTTGATGAGACTTGGGAATGTAGCCATGGTTTGTATCTGTGTCCCCTCTTAGCTTTGCTGTTCGAAATGGTCTTATTGACCATATCGCCCTGATAACCCCTATCTTGTAAAAAACCTTTCAACCTATGGGTTTCCCCTTCAAAACCAGATTCCTCAGTACAGATCCTGGAGATCCTGCTTACCTGTCCTTGTATAATATTAGGAAAGGTATAGCGTGGATGCATACTATCGTATGATAGAAGCGTGTTTTTCCAACATTCCTTTCTATGTAAGCCAGTGGTGAATCCAAGGCTAGTTTGTATTATGGAAACATCCAGGAAATCTATATGGGTATAAGATACCTCCTTAGTAAACCTGAAAAAATGGGTGGTAGAATGTAAATAATCTATGAAATGGTCCAGAGAGGAGACCTCCCCCTTCCACAAAATGAAAACGTCATCCACAAAACGTTTGTATAGTCTAATGTTAGACCACCAAACAGGATGATTGTAAATAAACTGGTTCTCCCAATGAGAAAGCACAGCATGATGCTTCAGAGAACATCACCAATGAGTTTCAAAACTGTGGAATTTATTAAACACTAATCCATCCTAAATGCTGATATTGTTTCATCTTTTGAGGCTATTTAATTTTAAAACACATACCAAAGAGCATACATCATTTAGTTATTGGTGGTTTATTTTTGGTTATGTCAATATATGTTGTGCATTTTCTATGTGTAAACTAATTCAAACAAATATTTATAGAAACAGGAATACATACGTAAATGTGTATATATATATATATATATATATATATATATATATATATATATATATATATATATAAAAGAATATTTTATGTCCAACATTTAGTTTCATGATCTTTTGGAAAAACACTGCTTATGAGCTCAAGGGGATGATATATTGAGAAGTGGGTTATCATGTGATGTATGTTGGATTATGTGACTATGAAATGTCTTTTTAAACAGTCTTGAACGTTTCACTAATTGTCTGAAGAAGTTAAGTATACTGTTACTTGACGAAAGCACTAACAAAGATTTTAAAGAACCACCGGTGTCAGCCTCTTTTGTTATCTGCAATAATTCTGTACATGTCCATAGATTGTACTGCAGCCTCCCCCAGCTATATCTAGGCACAGGAACCATGACTTCAGCAGCCCAAACACATGGTTTGTGACATTTCTGGTTTGAGTGAGTACCTCATTATGGCATTCTTCCATGGGTTTGTGTGCATTTCTGATGTGTGTCATCAGCCATGGTTCCAGTGCATAGCCTGCATCCAGCAGTAGATGACCCTGTGAGATATCCCCCCTAGCAAACATCTGGTACAGTTGGGGGTTGTGCCAGATATGTGAGCTGTGGTAACTGACAGGGTTGCCAGCACACATGTCCAAGATTATTCCCTTGGCATTACCCATGACTTGGTGGTCGATAGAGTGGTAGCCCTTTCTGTTAATGTAGAGCCTACCCTACTGGCCAGGTGGTGCCTTCATTTCTACTTGAGTGCAATCTATGGCACTCAGTACTGCAGAGTAGCTTGCTCCCTTTTGCATATTTCTGTCCCTCTCCTCAGAACTACAGGAAAAATATATATGTTCACCGGCATGTAAGAGCACAGCATCTATGAAATGGTGGAGGATCCAGGATGCTGATGCCTGTGACACCCCCAGCTTGTCCCCTGTTGTTCTCTGAAAGGTACCTGTAGCTAATATTCTAAGGGCTACACATACCTTAGGTTCCACTGGGATGGGTTCCCCTCGGTTGGCAATGGCTCTGAGTTGAGGGCGGCAGAGGTCGCAGAGTTCCTGTAGTGTCTCCCTGTCCACCCTATAGCGCTATACAATGTCCACATCATGTAGGTTGGGATAAGTTAAACATGGCCTGAAAACTCTTCTTCTTGGCTTAGGCCTATTGGCAGCAGCAGCAGCATTGGCTTCAGCCTCTTGCACATACAAATGGATTAAAGCTGCAGCAGCCCCCAACATTCTGTCTGTGTAGATTTTCTGTTTCTGTACTGAAAAAGTTTTGCCATCCGCAGGAAAAGCCAGCAAAGAGTCTACATGGATGCTTTATAGCTTATTGAATAGCTCCACCATGTTTGATTGGTTGATTAGCATGCAATTCAGCTGCTTATGCTGTAATTTGCATGTATGAAACACAGACAAAGACAGATGCAATCCATTAATAATCTTCACCATTATAAAAAGGCATACTTTAGCTAAGTTAGCCAAACTGATGGTGAGGAGAATTGTATATGCTTGGAAGACTGCAAAAGTGCTTTTTCTTCAGGATATATCTGTACAGAGGAGTACTGAACTTCAACAGGTATGCTCCTATTTTGTAACCTACATACTGACTATGCTGAAATGTATTTACGAATAGTGAAAAGCAAAGGCTTTTACAATTTTATCTGTATGCATTAGTTAAAAGTGTACTGATGGCATGGGTCTGTTTGTCAAGCCATTTCAGAGGTATACATGATTGACAATACATGAAAATGGAATACTTTGTGAGAAGTATGTACAAATTTGTCAGGAACAGGTCCTTTGTCAGAACTTTTAGCATTTCAAAGAGGTTTTGTTAGCAAAATGGGTCATTTGCTTGTTCTTTTGTGGAGGGGGGGGGCAAGGATGACTTACTGTTATGGCACAAACAAGGATGAACTGTTCTTTTGGGGGGATCAAAGATGACTTACTGTTATGGCATTAACAAGGATGAACTGTTATTTTGGGGGGATCAAAGATGACTTACTGTTATGGCATTAACAAGGATGTGTTTCTCTTGTTACTCTCCTTGTTTACTTCCTGTCTGCTGTTAGTAGTTCACATCTCTAGACTGTTTTATGTTTCTCCAGTGTGTGATACTGACTGGCTACCTTTTCTGTTTTATTTGGAAACAAGTTATTTTGTAGTTATGTGATACTTATGTGTATTATACTTTTGTTGTCTTTTAGGACACCTGCAAGGATGTCATTCAGGGGTGTCAAGCCATGAAACCCCCCCTTCAATGATGCTGAAAACCAAGTCATAGTCGATGGGTTTCGGCAACATGGTGCTTTTCTCCTGGAAAGGGGATGGCAGACATGGCCTGTAGGATGCAAATATGGCAATAGATTGTTCATGATGTCAGTGCCGTGGATGGCCACAGCAGAACATATGAACAGGTGCGCCATAGGGCCACTGACATGATAACATCTGCATAGAGGTGAGCACCTGCAGTGGGCCATGACCAAATGATTACCGGGGCAGGCCCTGCTAGGGAACCACCACTAACCCCCAAGGAACAATTCTTGGCCAGTCTGAGAAAACCAGGCAGCTCCCAGGAGAGTGCAGTACAGCATGTCCTGGATGTGAATGCAACACCTTCTGAGACAGCATGCACATCCCAGAAGGAGCTTCCGGGTAATAATCTAATACTGCTGTATAGTTAAGCAATTGAAATTAATAAGTTAATTCTGTATCACATGTATTTTTTTGGGGGGTATTGAAGATTGCTACAGTTATAAGCTTAGTTTGGAGTTGTTAGCCACATTCTTGTTCAAAGTACCTTTAATGCAAATATACACGGTTAAATGTATTACTCCCTGTCTTACTGTTAATTGTAATGATGTTGCCCTTACCTCTTGCTTAACTTCTTCCAGGACCATCTGGAGTACAGCGCAGTACATCTTCTGCAGATGGTAAGCCAAATATATTTCTGTCAGTACTGCTGAGCGGAAACAAAAATACAGTCCCCTGTTAGATAAAAAACGACCAGACAGACAGTTGAAAGGAAACAAAAATACAGTCCCCTGTTAGATAAAAAACGACCAGACAGACAGTTGAAAGGAAACAAAAATACAGTCCCCTGTTAGATAAAAAATGACCAGACAGACAGTTGAAAGGAAACAAAAATACAGTCCCCTGTTAGATAAAAAACGACCAGACAGACAGTTGAAAGGAAACAAAAATACAGTCCCCTGTTAGATAAAAAACGACCAGACAGACAGTTGAAAGGAAACAAAAATACAGTCCCCTGTTAGATAAAAAACGACCAGACAGACAGTTGAAAGGAAACAAAAATACAGTCCCCTGTTACGATAAAAAACGACCAGACAGACAGTACTGCTGAGCAATTTAAAGAACTATTGTAGTTTATACTATTGATCTCAGGCTTGTTGTGTATATTGCTGCACTGTCTGTAATAGTGGCAGCACTGTTAGTTTGTTAGCATATATTGCACTACAGTAGTGCAGATATTAATGTATTCCTGTGTATCTTGCTTTTTATCATAGGTGATTATGAGAGAGGGAGTGTGGGCCCTGTGCCACCTGATGTCAGTGTATCCGCAGAACTGATGATAATGGTGGTGGCCAAACTGAGGCACAGTCAGAGGTGAAGAGGTTGAATCTGACATAGAGTTTGACATATATCCATCCCCTGTATTTTCATCAGACACAGCCAGTATGCCTATGCCTACCCAGTCCACTGAGCTGACAGATGTTGGACAGGTAGAGCACAAAGACATTTATCAGGGAAATGTGGCTACTGCAGTTTTAGTGCCTGCTGAGTCTGCTCATAGCCAAAGTGTGGGTGAGGTGCCACACAGGAAAATTGATAGGGGTGCTCGGAGGGGGGCTGCTGTTCCTCCTCCACCTGGTGTAGGTGTCACTTCTCATGCCACTCAACATATGTTTATGGCTGTCATGGAGGCACAGGCATATTTCCATAGGTGTGCCAGCCAACTGCTCAGGGTTGTGCATGTGGCACAGTCTGACATGCTGCTTCCACTGTGTTGCCAGTTCACTGGATTGAACAAATGGCATGTTGGAATGAGGAGTGTTTGTGATAGACCGAGCAGTGTCTGCCATGAAATGAGCAGTGTCTCTGATGGAACACCTGCTGGGAGGGGAATGGCATCCTTGTGGGCATAGGTCAGCTGCATCATCTGCTGTCAGCCAACATGGCCTTGACCAATCTCGCTTCCATAGTAGTAGTAGCTCCACTGCTTCATTAATGAGGCTGCTGTCCACACCCAGACATGGCAGGCCATGGGGTCGTGGTCCTGGGTATCCCTGTGAAGGGAGCTCATGCAGAAGACATCAGTCATGTTCAGATAGCAGCACTGCATCTGACTGTGGGCATGGACATGCCAGTGCAACTCCTGGCAGAGCCAGTTCTCATGGTCAGGGACAACAATGAACTGCCACCTCTACCATGCATAGCTCACACCTGTCCTACAGACCAGGATTTAGAGCTAGCACAGAAGTTGGCTGTGTTCATGCAGACACTCACACACCAGTTTCACCTGGAGGACCCCTACATACACACACACACACACACACACACACACACACACACACACACACACACACACACACACACACACACACGTTACTCAATTTGTCTCACTGACCATTTGTTGTTTTATCTTAATGTCTCCCTTCTTCTCCTTCCTACTCAAACATATTCTCCGACCTTCTGTGTAAGCCTAGGCTTTCTGCCCCCCCCCAACACAACACCCTGTACAAGTGATGATAATTGTGCCATATCCCTGTTTTCTATCTTTTGGATTCAGGGATACAAAAACTGAGTCTGATGCTCAGGGTGCATAACTAACTTAGTGCTTAGTATATCTGCATTTGTGTTGTTGAACTGGTCATTGTACCTTTAATTTATATTGGACTTGGAAAGTTAGACAGTTGATAGCATCAACATTTTACAATGTTGTAGTGAATGCTCTTATAGGGGTGTTGAGGTCATTACTTTCTAACTTCTCTCTTTAATGATCTTGCAGGAAAAACATATGGTGCACATCATAAGTCACGCCATCATATTCAGATTTTAGGATTGCATGACAGCACTGTAGTCAAACCTCTTCAGAACAGTAATACAATATAATGCTCTCTCTTGCATGTACCTCTACAGACACATGCAGTAGCTCGAGAGACCGCAGGGCTTTCTCAGGAAGATAACACAGAGCCTGCAAACCGTGCCATGATGTATGTGGATAGATTTAAAAGCCATGCCATTGTCTTCTGTCTGGCATAGGATGAGATTACATCTGCCTGGCCTCCAGGCCAGTGTCTGACCATGCCCTGGTGGGATGACTGCATATCCAAACATTTGATATAGCTGATGACATCAGCAGTGTCCATTGAGAATATGGTAATAACAGTGTCCCACATGCTGCAGTAAAAGGTTCTCAAGCAAGAGCACACACACACACACACACACACACACACACACACACACACACACACACACACACAGTTGATTGCAGGGAGAATAGAACCCCTTTTCTATATAAGTATATAGACTGCAGAACACAGTACATAATGCAAGCACCATGGTACAAGTCAGCAGCCTATGTGTGAGACAAGATGTTGGCAAGCCTGCATAGGTTCATAGGTTCATATGATGCTACTACCATAATGGCCTTAGGTTCATAGGTTCATAAGAAGTTACTAGGCTAATGGCCTGAGGGCCTTATCAAGCCTACCCAAGTTGCACCATTGTTCACTTATAAACCAAGATATGTAGTCCATCTTTGCGAATCCATGATCAGCACTGGTTGACCCTGTCTAAGAGTGGCATAGGTGAAACACCCAGAGTAAATCTATAATTTCCCATCCAATTGTCCCAGTTACGCTTAAATAGGGTCATTGAGGAGCTCAGTTTCATGTGAATTGGGAGTTTGTTCCATAGAAGTGGCAATCTCTGGGAGACATATCTGTCTCTCCAGCATGTCCTGTTGATGTGACAGGCTAGATTAAGTTCCCTAGAGCAAGTGAGTCTTGTCCCATGTGATTTGCAGAGGTACAGCATTTTCATTAAGGCAGGGTACGAGGCTGCTTGATAGGCCAGACACAAGTCGGATCCCAGCAGTCTATATGATACAGAGTACAGTGACAGAGCCTTCAATCTGTCAATGTAGGTAATGTGATGGAAGTCCCTGGATTTTCTTAGTGAGAAACTTCTGAGGTCTCTCCAGCTGCTGCAGGTGTCTGGTGAGGTACGTGCAAAAGGGAGCATTGTACTCTCTTATTGGTCTTAGGAGGGATGAGTACAGTGGAGTTATAACATCCTTAGTTTTGGATGCTATGCCCTCACTTATGAAATGTGCAAAGTAAAGGGTCTTTATTACCACTGTGGACACATGATGATCAAAGGTGATGTGGGCATCAACCTGCATTCTCAAATCTCTCACCATTGGGTTAGAACATAGGGGGTTATTAGTAATAGTGTAATTTGCGGGGACTTCTTTGCAGAATGGGATAATAGTGCATTATTTTGGGTTAACTATAAGTCTGTGGCTTTGGCAACAATCATTTAGGTATGCAAGCTCATTTTGTAGTATGTTGACATCGTTTGGGCATTCAATGATTGTGCCCAGTTTGCAGTATCCAGTGAACTTTTTGAGCCACAGTCCATCTTTTTTCACCTGATTTTCTGAGAAATACATTCCAAACAGTAAGGGGCCTAGCACAGACCCTAGTAACAGGTCTACTGGTAGAGGTGAAATCCCCACCTATGACTGTATGCATTCTGTTGGTAAGCCAGTTTGCTTCCCATCTAATGACATATGGGTTAATCCCATGTGGGCGAGTTCTGCAATGATGCCTCATTGGGGATTGTGCCAAAGCCCTTGGCCAAGTCGCGACTGGCAGTATGTGCTGATTTGTCTTCATCCAGGGCTTTGGTGATACTCTTGAGGAATTCCACTAGTTGTAACAGGCATGATTTTTCTCTTGACAAAGCCAAACTGGATCAGGTAAAGAGTTTGAAGGTCACCAATGTCCTTGTTGATAAGGTTCAAGATGATTCTCTCCATGGCCTTACAGACAAGGCTGGTCAGACTTATGGGTGTATAGTTCCATGGGTGAGTTGAGGGTCTCCCTCTGCACAAGGGTATTACTATTGCTGTTTTCCCCACTGCTGGGACAAAGCCAGTACTTAGACTGTGGTTGAAGAGAGTACCCAGTGGTTCTGCTAACTCTTGCTTTAGACTGTTTAGTAAGCAGCGTGGGATGTAATCCGGTCCCTTAGAGGCTGTGTTTTTGGCATTGACAAGTGCTGTTATGACCTGCTATTTGGAGATGATAGGTGGAGAACTGTTGATAGGTATGCTGTGGTGTATAATCAGTTGAGACATGGGTGTAAAATTGTTGCCAAACCTGTCTGCTAACAGGTTGGCTATGTCCTCAGGTTCAGTATGAGCGGTACCGTCCTCTCTGAATTTGGTGCAAAGCCAGGCCTTCCCATTTACATTACAGACATAGCTAAAGAATGCCTTGTGATTATCCTTAGCTATGGATGCTAATTTAGTTTCATAATTAGCTTTAGAGGACATTGCAAAATGTCTAATTTGCTTCTTCAGGTTATGGAGTATGTTCTTCTGCTGAGACTACTCCCTCTTATTCCTGGAAATCTTTTTTTTTTTTATCTTGGTGTATAATTTATTCATGCTAGATGTCCACAGGGCAGTTTGTTTTTCGTGGGCAAGTTTTCATCCATTCTGTATAGCTAAGTATATGCATTTGTAAAGATGTTTATACAGGGCATGTGTGTACACCTCCCTATAGGTGTCTTTACTGTCCAGTGGTGGCAGCAGTTTTGAAACTATATATTCCATCACTTAGGAGGGTATAGTTTGCTTTGCAGAGATATCTCCACTTGTTTGGATCCTGAGGGTGGTCAAGTAAGATTGTTACACTGAATGTGACTGATTTATGGTCAAACCTTACAAGAGAGGGTCTCACATATGGGGTGGAGCAGTGATCTCCTGTGTCAGTGAGAACAAGGTCAAGAACGTTTGAGCTCCTTGTGGGGGTGCACACTAAATGTTCCAAAGCATTCATGTTTACAATGTGCAGGAACCTTAGGGCAAGTGTGTTTGAGCTCATATATGTATCCCAATCAATGGATGGATAGTTAAAGTTATCCATAGTTAGGGTGTCTTGATGTATTATGAGTGACTCAAGAAGGTTCAGGATGGCACTGTGTGGTTTTATGGTGTATGTTAGTGGACCTGTAGATAACAATGACATGAAGGGGGTTTCCTACATTTACTTGGACATGGAGTAACTCTAGGGAGTCGTACTGCTTAACCAGTCTTGAGGTGTACATGTCTTTTATGAAGATGAATACACCTTCCCCTTTGGTTCTTTCATGTTCATTTTGCAGTCTGAACATGTAGAAGGCAGTATAGCACTTCATGGATAGAGTATTCTCTGTGGCCCTTAACCATGCCTCTGTGATATCTTCTCAAGTATTAGAGAAAAAAAACAATAGGACTACCACAACTGTGAGCACATATTTAATAAAATAACAAACGGATAAGTGCTTTCACATATTTAATGCTTCTTCAGATCCATGAATACAAAAACACATTTTCAGTTCTTATACAGTATGCAATTAACAAACACTAATCAGATGAAAACATCAATAAAATTCAATAAAAATATTAATTCAATTCAATTTGCACCCTTTCAGGGGTGGCTTTAAAACTGAATTAATAGTTTTATTGAATTTTATTGATGTTTTCATCTGACTGATGTTTGTTAACTGCATACTATATAAGAATTGAAAATGTGTCTTTGTATTTATGGATCTGAAGAAGCATTAAATACGTGAAAGCGCTTATCCATTTGTTATTTTAATAAATATATGCTCATAGTTGTGGTAGCCCTATTGTTTTTTTCTCTAATACATTGCTTCATTTCCAATTTGGGCTTTTATGTGCTAGTTGGCCTCCTGTTATACTGTGTATCGTCCCAAGTAAGAATTGCCTTCATTGAGTGTAGTTTCTGCTTTAGACTCCTAGCATTAAGCAGTATAACCCTGAGTTTTATGTCAGGAATTTTGTTCTTATGGCATTGCCTAAAAAGTCACTATGTGGGAGGCAAGTATCTAGGCCAGTAACCAAAAGGCAAGAGGTGACAGATGAAGACCATCCCTGGCAAAGCAGCATGGTCTGTCAACCAAATCATCCTAGCCAGACAACTACTGGATCCCCCTGGAGTGACGCCAGTAGCTAAGCCAATTATTGAAGTCAATGATTCTTTTGTTTGTATTGAGGCATCATCCTGGGTGAAGGTAGAATGCTGCTTAGGGTTACAGACATACCTGCCTGGAACACATAATCTGAGAGGTCAGTCATATGTCTCTTCATATAGTCCAGTGAGGTACATCTCAAGTCATTTACTCCAACATGGAGTACAACAGAGGTATAATTGTGGTTGTTGTTGAGAGACTTCAGTACGTGTATGACTTTGTGGAGCCTGGCACCTGACAGGCAGCTGAATGTGACTTACTCCTTATACAACCTGGTGAGGTAAACATCTGTGTGTCTCACTATGGATTTTCCTATGACCAAGACATTGGTTTTGAGGTGTTTTGCCTTAAGGGCTTAATGGGCAAGACTCTGATACTGTTGTTTTTATGCGCAGTGGATTCCGTTGGGACTGTCATGTGTGCAGAAGGATTGCATTTGTGAGGTCTCTGCTCTTTCGGTATGCTTCTAATGAGTACCTCTGTGTATGTAGATTTATGTGTTATACACTTGGTTTGTTGAGGAGTTAAGTATATGGGCTGACAACCTGTTTGATATCTGGTTTGTTGTTACCAGAGAGAGAGAGAGAGAGAGAGAGAGCATTTATTCTAGAGTCATTGTATGTTTACATCTCTCATATTGTGTTGGTAAGTTTTAGGAATACATTGTTATTACTATACATGAAGCAACCTAGCTGTGGAAACACACAAGTACCCTTATTAAGCATATTTACATAGTCATTAGCAGATCGCTTTTGTGAGCAGCAACAACTGGGCCTGTCTATGAGGGACATAGGTGCCACCCTAGAGGCTGTAATAGGCTCCCACTGCATGTGATGACCCTGTTCAATCACAACCTTGACTACTGGTTGGGTGATTGTACAGTGGCCTCTGAGCTGGCATCTATGTTCCTCATGGGCAAGGCCAGCTGGTGTTGCTCACAAGCACACTCTGCTAAAAACAGCCATCCAACTATGCTCAATAAGAGTATTTGTGTTTTTTACACAGCTAGGCTTCTACACACCCTAGTGCTAGTAGGCTAGTAGCCTCATATGAACCTATGAAGCTATTTACCTATGCAGGCCTCACAACCTGTTGAACCCCACATGGCCTGCTGATGTAATCTACTATAAGTTCACCTACAATCCTGTGTAAATCAGACTGGAGCTGTGGCTCTTGTGTTAATTACTATGTTCTGTAGTCTGTGAGGTTAGATAGGTAGGAATTCTGTTCTCACTGCAGTCCAGTGTGTGTGTGTGTGTGTGTGTGTGTGTGTGTGTGTGTGTGTGTGTGTGTGTGTGTGTGTGTGTGTGTTTTTGTCTAGATGGCAGAGCAGATGTGTGTATCCTACAGTTACTTCTCCACTGCCATGCAATGACAGCATTTTGATACTTGTTCAAGCCTACACATCAATTTAATACAGGCCTCCCAATCTCTTGTTTCCCACATGGCCTGCTGATGTCATCTACTATAAGTTTACCTGCACTCCTGTATAAATTGGAGTTCGGCTGTGGGGCTTGTGTTAAGTATTACAGTCTGTGTACTTAGCTAAGTAGGGGTTCTATGCTTACTGCAGCCAACTGGGTGTATGTGTGTGTGTGAGGTGTTGCTTGACATTACAGAGAGCATTTTACATCAGCATGTGGAACACTGTTATCATGTCCTCAACAGACACTGCTGATGTCATCAGCTATATAGCGTTGTCTGACACACTCCCAGTTAGACTTGAGCTATGGCACTTGCATAAAGTACTGTGATCTGTAGTCTGTGTACTTAGACAGGTAGGGGTTCTATTCTCACTGCAGTCAACTAGGTGTGCTTGAGCTGTTGCTTAACATTATAGAGAGCATTTTACACCAACATGTAGGACCCTGTCATCTTGTCCTCAACAGACACTGCTGATGTCATCAGCTATAACTTTTGGTAGAACACCTATTCAAGTCATTGCCAGCTACAGGACCCCCTCCATGAATCAGAACACCCACTCTGCCTATTTGGATCTACCTGAGTCTATCAAGATACATCCAAACACCATAGTTTTCTGCAACTTTAACTACCCATCCTCTGAATGGATAAATTACTCATGCTCAAACTCACTTGGCCAAAGGTTCCCCAACTTTATTAACTCCAATGCCCTGGACCAGCTGGTTGACACCCCCACAAGGGCTGCCAACATCCTGGATCTGGTGCTTACCAATATGGGGGACCACTATAGCACCCCCACTGTGAAGTCCTCCCTGGTGAAATCTGACCACAAATTGGTGTCATTCAAAGTAACTATCACACCTGACCCCCCTAGCAGCAACTAAACTAAAAAACTTCTCCAAAACATCTTATAACTTCTGACAGGATGGTATAAATAGTTTCACTGCACCTCCTCCCTTAGATGGAGCTGGCAACTATGCCGAGCTAATGCTTTATACAAACACCCATATAACCTCAATGACTCAGCTATACATCATAGGACCAAAACTAGCTCTCCAAGGAAGAGCAAACCTGCCTGGTGGACAACTCCCATTAACAAGCTTTACAATAAGAGGAAGAAATTGCTGTCTAAGAGTAAGAGGGAGTGAGCCCTCCTAAACTGGAAACACTCCCTAGTCAGCTTAAACAAGCAAATAAGACTTCTTGTAAAGTCCTCCAAAGCAAACTGTGAGTCCAAACTAGCTTCCTCAACAAAGGACAACCACAAGGCATTTTATAGTTACATCCATAACCTAAAATGAAAGGCCAAGATTTGTGCTGAACTGGCAGTTAATGATACCACATATACTGAGCCTGTGGACATAACTAACTTGTGGACCAACAGGTTCTGTGAAAACTTCACTGCCCTGACCCTGCCATACGTACCCCATGCCATCCCTACCACCTGTCCCCTACTTTGTATCTCTAAAGAGCAGGTCGTAAATGTCCTCTCTAAGGCCAAAAACACAGCATCTATGGGACCTGATAACATCCCAGCCTGTGTCCTACATGGGCTCCAACATAAATTAGCAATACCATTGGGTACTCTTTTCAATCAAAGTCTAAGCAGTGGCTTTGTACAAGCTGAATGGAAAACAACCACCATTATTCCCTTGCACAAAGATGGTGCTTCTACTGATCCCAGGAACTACAGACCTATTAGCCTGATTAGCCTTATCTGCAAGTCCGTGGAGTGAAACATCATGGACCTTATCAGCAAAGATATAGGTAATCACCAAACACTTGACCCTACTCAATTTGGATTTGTCAAAGGGAGATCATGTCTGTTAAACCTGGTGCACTTCTTCAAGACAGTCATCAAGGCCCTGATGAGGGGAAATCTATGCATACAGCCTACCTGGACTTAGCCAAGGTGTTTGACACTGTCCCCCACTAAGGCATCATTGACAAACTAAGCCAACTAGGCATCAACCCTTATATCATTAGCCGGGTCAATAACTGGCTGACTGATAGAACTCATATAGTCAAAATATGGGAATCCACCTCCAACAGCAGACCTGTAACCAGTGGTGTTCCACAGGGATCACACCTGGGACCTCTACTGTTTGGAATCTATTTCTCCAAAGTACAAGCAAAAACTAAAGGTCTGTGGCTGACAAAGTTTTCTGATGATTGCAAACTGGGAGAGGTCATATAATTTCCAAATGATGTCAACATTCTACAAGAAGGTCTTACAGAAACAAATGATTGGTGCCAAAGTCATGACCTTAAACTCAATGCAAAAAAAATGTATTATCATTGCTTTCAGTAAAAGCAATGTTCCTGCTAACTACCACATAAATAGCAACACCTTAAGTACAACTCAGTGGTGACAGACCTGGGCACACAGGTTGACAGCAACCTTACCTTTCACCACCATGTCTCCACAGTGGTAAGAATGGCATTCTATATTGCTCATCTCATAAGTAAAGGCATCACCGCCAGAAAAAAAAGAAGTTATAACCTCCCTGTACTCTTCCCTCATCAGGCTAATAATTGAGTACAATGCCCCCTTTTGGTATGTACCTTTCCAAGCACCTGCAGCAATTGGAAGAACCACAAAAGTTCCTCGCCGTGAAAATTCAAGGTCTTCAGCATCTGTCATATTGGAATGCCTGAAATCACTGTCACTTTATTCTGTTTCCTTCAGACTACTCAGAGATGATCTCTCCCTTGCATACAAGGCAATCTCTGACCTTGCTTTATTAGAAATGTTGCATATCTATAAGTCAACTGGTACGTGGGTTACTCACTCCAAAGACCATAACCTGGTATGTGACATTAATAAATCTTGCTGGAGGGACAGATTTGTCTCCCACTTCATGTCAAACAGAGCACCTCATTGGCCCTCTTCAAATGCACTCTGGATGATTGGATGGGTGACCGTAAATTCAACCTGGGGGTTCCACCTGTGTCCCTCTTGGACAGGGGCAGTAGGTGCTGATCATGGAAATAAGGGCAAGAACATGGCTAGGCTTGTAAGAGCCCTATGGCCATTAGTCTAGTAACTTCCTATGATCCTATGATCCTATAAAATGTTGTCTGGCACACTCCATGTCAGACTTGAGCTGTGGCGTTTGCCTTAAATTCAGAGTTCTGTTCATAGGTTCATAGGTTCATAGGTAGGTACTAGGCTATCTGCCCGAGAGCATTTATAAGCCTAGCCAGAGTGTGTCAGCTTTCACCGCTCCATTGATTAATTAACTGATCAAGCAGAGCCAATAAAGTGATCGCAGAGGTGTATTTTCTGTTACCCATCCACTTGTCAAGGTTTCTCTTGAAGAGTGTTAGTGAGGGGTTCTGCCTGATGTAATTTGGAATTTTGTTCCAAAACATGGGGAGTCTCTGTGACAGGAATCTATCCCTCCAGCATGTTCTATTTATTGTTGTGGCGAGGTTTAACTCACTAGAGCACATGCCTTGCAGTGACTTGGATTTCTTTAGGTGGAGCATGTCCATCAATTCTGAGTTGGACATGGCTTTGCAAGTCAGGCAGAGATCACCTCTGAGTAAGCAATATGCCACTGAGTACAGCCAGAGTTTTTTCAGTTGGGCTGCATAGGACATATGCTTGAGACCAGTAATCCTCTTGGTGAGGTACTTTTGTGGTCTTTCCAGCTGTTGGAAGTGTCTTGTGAGGTACATCCCAAATGGGGCATTGTATTCTATGATGGGTCTAATGAGTGACATGTAGAGGGGCACTATAACCTCTTTATTTCTAGATGTGAACCCTTTAGTAATTAGATGGGCCACATAGAAGGATTTCCTAACTACTTTGGCAATATGATTGTCAAATGAGAGATTACAATCTACCTGGGTCCCCAGATCTCTTATTACCTCTTCTGTATTAAGAGGGCTGCCACCTATGTGGTAATTCATGGGTGTTTTGTTTTTTTCCAAATGGGATGACTATGCATAGCTTGAGGCCATGACTTTAACACCAGGTGTCCATCTCAGTAAATCCCTTTTGGTGAATATCCGTGTCAGCCGGAGAGTCAATTATGGCTCCTAGTTTGCAGTCATCATTGAACTTGGTTAGCCATAGTCCTCCTGTGTTTGCCTGTACTTCTGAGAAGTATATGCTGAACAGTAGGGGTCCCAGGACTGAGCCTTGTGGGACACCACTTGTGACTGGTTTAGAGTCGACCTGGAGCCCGCTATTCTTACTGTGTGAGTTCTGTCTGTAAGCCAGTTGGCAACCCATCTCGTGAAGTAGGGGGTTTGTGTTCAGGCTGGTAAGTTTTTCTGTAATACCCAAGTGGGGAATGGTGTCGAAAGCCTTGGCGAGGTCAAGGTAGGCCATGTGAACAACCACCTTTCCCTTGTCTATGGCCTTGGTGACTGTTTTGAAGAAGTCAACCAGGTTTAGTAGGCATGATCTGCCCTTAACAAAGCTGAACTGGGTCGGGTCAAGTATTTGGAGGTTCCCAATGTCTTTATTAATGAGTTCCATGATGATGCGCTCCATAACCTTGCATACCAGGCTTGTCAGGCTTAAGGGGCGATAGTTACCAGGGTCAGTTGTGGCTCCTCCTTTGTGGAGAGGAATAACCGTTGCTGTGTGCCATTCTATGGGCATGTAGCCTGTGTAGAGGCTGAGGTTGAACAGCGTGTTTAGGTGGGGGGTTAGTTAGTTCTGTAGTTCGTGCAAGATGCAGCCTGGGACACCATCTGGTCCCATTGACGCTATGTTTTTGGTTTTTGAAAGGGCTGTTTTCACCTGTGCCACTGTGATTTTTGGAACACTACACTTTTCCAGTATTGTTGTGGGCCCTTTTGGAGGTGAGAGGGGGGTGAATTTTGCACTGAATCTATCTGCCAGGATGTTGGTAATATCAGTAGGTTCAGTATATTTTGTGCTATTTTGCACTAGTTCAGTGCATATCTGCGAGATGCCACTTAGATTCTTAACATAGCTAAAGTAGACTTTGTGGTTATCTTTTGAATCCTTGGCTATTTTTCTTTTGAAGTTAGCCTTTTCATGAGGGACCTCAGTTTCTTACTGATACTAATCAGGGATGTATTTCCTTCTTGGGATTTGCTTTTTTTCTGAACTAGTTTCCTCCTTCTATTGTATAGCCTGTTTATTGCAGGGGTCCACCAAACTGGTTTCCTTCTCTTAGAGGAGTGAGTCTTGGTTTTGCTAGGGATGGCATGATCCCTGCATCCTTGTAGGTGCTCATAGAGTGCATTTGTAAAGGTTTCTGCATCTTGGGCAGCATTATCCTTTAGCATGGGGGTTGTGAAACTTAACACCTCTGTCTTAAGTAAGGTGAAGTTTGCTTTAGAAAAGTTTTTTACTGTAGTTGGGGGTGGTGGTGGGGTGTGGACATCCAGAGTGATTAGTTTATGGTCAGATCTAACAGTGACAGGTTGACCTCCGGTGTGGAACACCTGTTGCCCATGTTGGTGATGACCAGGTCCAATATGTTTTCACCTCTGGTAGGGGAGTTTACCAGCTGATCCAGGGCATTTCAGTTGATGAATTCCAGGAAGCGCTGGGACTGGGAATTTGTACTTGAGTAGTTTTCCTAGTGAATGGTAGGGTAATTGAAATTGCCCAATATCAGGGTGTTTGGTAGGACCTTCATGTTTTCCATTGTCTCCAGAAAGGTGGCGTGGTGGTCCTGGGTCATGGAGGGTGATCTGTAGCAGGCCACAATTTGCATTGCAGATTTGCCCGATGTTAGTTGCACATGGATGATCTCAGAGGTATCATGCTGTGCCACTAACCTGGAGGTGTAGGTATCCTTGATGAATATAGATACACCCCCTCCTTTTGTGTTTCGGTCCATGTTCTGTGGCCAAAACGTGAGGTATGAGTTGTGGCCCAGTAGTGCTGGGGTGCTCTCTGGAGCCTTGAACTAGGTTTCAGTTACTGCACAGATGTCGACATTCTCCATACTGAGGAGTGTTTCAAGCGCGTGCATTTTGAGATTTAAACTCCTGGCGTTGAGTAGCATAACCATCAGTTTTTTGTTAAATGTGCTGTTTACGGAGGTGGGTTTGACTTCTGAGCCTTGCCTAAAAAAGGCACTATGGAGGCAGCAAGAACCTTGGCTAGTATTCAAAAGCCTAGGGGTGACAGGTGCATGCCATCTCTTGTGAAGCAATGCGGCTTGTCGAGCATGTCATCCCAGGCTGACAGACACTGGATCCCCTTTGAATGACACCAGAAGCTTAGCCAATTGTTGAAATTGAGCATTTTTTCTTTATACTGAGGTATCATTCTTGGTGAGGGCAGGATGCTACTCAGGGTCAGGGTCATACCAGCCTGGGCTACATGATCAGAGAGCTCTTCCATGTCTCTTTTCATGTAGTCCAGGGAGGTACATCTCAGGTCATTCATACCAACATGAACAATGACAGAGTCATATTTGTACTTGTTCTGGAGTGACCTGAGTGCTTATGTTATGTGGTGGATTCTGGCTCCTGACAGGCAGCTAACAGTAACCTTCTGCTTGTCCAGCCTAGTGAGTGGGATGTCAGTGTGCCTGACTATAGAGTCACCTATTGCTAATGTATTAAGTATGTTATTTCACCTTAAGGGCTGTGATTGTGCGGCACACTGATTTTGTGTTTTATGTGTTGTCTAGTTTGTGATGGGAAGTGCAAGTTGTTTGGATGTCTGCTTTGGAGGTCTCTGATGCTTTTGCAGGTTTTTATTTAGAGCCGCCGAGTATGATTTTGGGTATTTATGTGTATTTTTTGCCAGTGCTGTTTTAGTAGGTCTGTGTGCAGCTGGAGTTGTGGTGCAAGTGTTAACCTTCTCCTCTTGACTGTCTGTTCCAGTCTTGGGTGGAGACAGCTTAGCTTCCAGTTTGGCTGTATAATTGCATCTCTCGCATGTGTTAGTGTTTTGTGGTAGGAGGAGAGGGATGTCTGTGTACATGGGGCAGTTGTAACATTGCCTCAGGATACCCAGATTCACCAGCTGGACTGGAGAGTGCACCTGAAGTTGCCCTTTGGTCATGCCTGAATAGTAGGGTGAGCTGCTTAGTCACTTGGTTGGTGAGGAGTGAATAAAGAGCCTTGCCCTGCTGGGCAATCAGTGTCAGGGTATATTAGTGCTTGCTATTAGGTCTGAGCAAGTGCTGGGCTGTAAGATGCTTTTTGAGTGCTTAGGTTGAGAGTTAGACTAGTTTCAAGGGAAAAACTGAAGAGGAGACTTGGTGGTGCCGGGAATAATTTAAACATAGCTAACCAACACTGCCCAGTGCACAAAACCATGCAAATGCAGTTTTTATAGTAGAGAAATGAAAGAGATGGAAATTAGCCCAAAATGGCCAATAAACTACTATCTTCTGGGCTGGAACCACTTCTCCAGGGACAGATAGGTTGCTCAAAGCTCCCCTCTCTCACAGGTGAACAGAGAAACTTCATTCTATCCAAGTAAGGTATGGGCCACTCAGAAACTAGTACACAGCCCTGAATTCAGCACTAGCCTGAAAACTGGACTATACTAGCTTAGACAGGTGGGAAACAAGGATTTTTTTGTTTGTTTTTTTTTGTTTTGTTTTTTTGAAAAGATAAGGCAAAAACAGTAAAAGATACATTTAAAACAACTTTAAACGACTATAAACGATCGGAAAAGGCTATCACACTTTAGTGTGTAGCCTACAACAGTTAAACAAATTATTTAAACAAAAAACAACTTTTTAAAAGTGCAAGCAGTCAAATAAGTACAATATGTGAAAAAAACAAGCTTTTAAATCACAATAAACACTGGAAAATCTGCGTTTAGGCGGAAAACAGTTAAGTACAGCAAGAAAGTACAGAAAACCGATACTTAATCACTCCAAAGTCTCTCTCCGAAGCTAGAAAGCTTGTATCAGTTTAAGGCTTTCTAGTGCTACCCAGTAGGTTAGTTACAGGAAAGATGGGAAACAAGCACAGATGTGGTATTTTAAACCAGAAAGTTGAAAGAGACGGACAAACTGTCCAAATGGTCAATGAACTACAATTTCTGGGCCAAGAACCTCTCCTCTCATGGTGGACAGGCTACCTAGTGCTTACCACTCCCACTGATAAGCTAGAAGGCTCTCCTCCAACACAGAAAGGCTTGCGGGGCACAGAAGCTTACCAACAGTCCTGGATACAGCAACTCTATATCTGGACTAGGCTAGTTACAGGAAAGGTGGGAAACAAGCACAAGTGCGGCTTTTAAACCAGAATGTTGAAAGAGATGGAAAAAAAACTGCCCAAACGGCCAATAGCTACAATTTCTGGGCCAGGAACCACTCCTCTTGTGGTAGATAAGCTACCTAATGCTTACCACTCCCACTGATAAGCTAGAAGGCTTCCCTCCAACACAGAAAGGCTTGGGGGGGCTCAGAAGCTTACAAAGAGTCTTGGAATACAACAAATTTGTACCTGGACTATACTAGTTACAGGAAAGGTGGGGAACAAGTACAAATGTAGGCTTTTAAGCCAGCAAGTTGAAAGAGATAGAAAACTGCCCAAGCGGCCAAATAAACTACAATTTCTGAGCCAAAACTCACTCTTCCCGTGGAGGATAGGCTACCTAGTGCTTACCACTCCCACTGGTAAGCTAGAAGGCTTTCCTCCAACACAGAAAGGAGGTAGTCTGTGTACTTGGGTAAGGGTTTTATTCACACCCCAGTCAACTTGGGGGGGGGTGTTTGTGCTGTTGCTTGACATTACAGAGAGCCTTTTACACCAGCATGTGGGACACTGCCATCTTGTCCTCAACAGACACTGCTGATGTCATCAGCTAAATTTCATTTTTGGATATGCAGTACTCCCAGCAGGGCATGGTCATAGACTGGCCTGGGGGCCAGGCAGAGGTCACATCACCCTATATAATAAAGTTTACAGTGACATGTCTTTTAATCTATTCATATACATCATGGCATGGTGTGCAGGCCCTGTGTTATCTTGCTGACAAAGCCCTGTGGTCTCTCCAGCTGCTACATGTGTCTAGTGAAGTACATGTAAAAAGCATTATACTCTATTAGTGCTGTAATGAGGTTTGACTACAGTGCGGTCATGCAATCCTAAGACATCAATATGATGGTGTGACTTATGATATGCCCAACATAGCCTTTCAATAGCAGTGTGGACACTTGGTGATCAGCGTTCAGATTGCTATCTAAATGTGTTCCCAGTGCTTGCATCACTGGGTTTCTGTATAACAGGACTGTTGCCAATGCTGTGATTAACATGGAACTCCACTTTTCAGACAGACAACATTACAAACACACATTTTTGAATTTATTTGTAGATCGTGTGCCTTTGTCACCATTCAGATGTGTGTGTTAGCTTCATGTACTATGTTATCACCATTGGCAGACTCAATGATTGCACACAATATGCAAGAATCAGCAAACTTGGTAAGCCATAGACCATATACTTTAGCCTGAACTGTCGAGAAATATAGTTCATACAGTGAAAGGCCAAGCACAGATCCCTGGGGTTTGCCAATGGTGGCAGCTCTACTGGTACAGTTTGATTTACCAACTGTCACATGATGTGTTCTGTCAGTGAGCCAATTGTTTACCCATCACCTGACATAAGGTGTAATCCCTAGCTTGGGGGTTTTCTCAATGATACCTGCATGTGTGGCTGTGTCAAAACCCTAGGCAAGATCACAATAGGCAGTATGCACTGCCTTACCTTCCTCCAGGCTTATCACACAGAATCAATGTGCTGTGACAACATCACAGATCACCTATGGCATGACCCAGCACATACACCTTTCTGATACAGTGGACTACTCAGTTCCGCACACCCTCCACACATCCTATTTTCCCATACAAGGGTGTACATCAGCATGCATCCACCTGAGTTAGGGGAACAGCACCTGATGCATGCATGTATAGAGACATCCTGACTCTCCTCAGTTGTGAGGTAGACCAGCATCTCATCATGAACCTCTTCATGTATACTAGTCATATCCCAGGTGTATGCAAAATACCTGTGTGAGTTTTTACTGCTACATCAGGTCCACTACATCTAATAGATGTCTTTAAAGAGGTCATTGTGGGCATACATGATGACAACAGTATCATCTTGTTGAACATGAACAGGTGAAGGCATGTGACAAAAAGTCACTATGTGGTATTCAATCAACATTGTCACATGTGGCCATAAACAGCTATATCACCAAATGGTTAGACCAGTGTATGACATATGTGGCATCACATTATGTTGAAATGTGTGACATGACATATATCTCAGGTCCAGTGATCAGGTCAGTACATCAGGGGTATCTGCTAGGTCCTTGTCTGCCCCTTAGTAAAATGATGGACATCACAGATGACATATATATGCTGTGTCCAAAGTGCTGCCTGAAGGAATATAGCTTGTGGGTAATCATTGACTCTAACTGTGATATTAGTTTAATACATGCAGTATCAACACATACTAGAGACTGCTGCCACAGCCATGACAACACCTGCATTGATGAGACACATGGAGGGATGTGTTGCATCAGGAAACAGACACACTACCCAAGTATAATGTGGACATCACACACTATTATCAGACCAATAGGTATGTGACCTGTGTCCAGGGGTAGAAGGTAAGTGGTACATCCACCAGCATGTGGTCAGAGGGCTGACTACTCCCTAGACTGTAACACAAGTACTGGGCATGTGAAAGATATGCACATCAGAGGGCATACTAACATCTTAGTTCCCAGCCTTCATCATACCAATAACTGAGTACAATGCACCCTTCTCCATGTACCTCCCTACACATGTTCCAGTGATGTGTAACTGAAGTGTACCACCTTTGTCACAGTGTGCTGTCACACAGCTTATTGTCCATACCAAGATATTCTTTCTAGGGAATGTTACATCAGATGAGATGCATGTGTGCTACCTTTTCACCTTATGTACACACTGCATACATGGGTGTTTGACAACATTAATGGCATGTATATCATTTGTGACAGTGTGAATTGTGCCATAGGTAATATATGTCATGCACACAAGGCAACTAGCCTGTAGTGCCTATACTGTCACATACAGGTATAGCAGTGTCCCTCCTAACAACTCCTGCAGATATTACAGTACCAGGTGCATGGTTACCCTCATAGAGTGTGGATGTGTCATACTAGTTGTCCAGTGTGTGTGCAGGCTCATCTGTTAACACTCCATATCACATATGTTATGTCAGAGGCATGGGATTAGTGGTGGCATTATTTAGATATTGTCCATGATTGTAGTTGGTTCTTGTAATGTTTGCCATGATCCTTTACTTGTGGCCACCATGCTGGAGAGCTCAACTGGGAGTACACTCATATTCAGGCATATCAGTTTGCACAGCTTCCCAATATGCACCGTACCTCAATTGCATGTCAGATCCCTGATAGATGTCTTCTGCATTATTCATGTAAGGATGCTTATCTCGCACACACATCCTCCCCATTGTTATGTCACCTTGTGTGACAGCCACAGACAGCACATTTTCACTGTACAGTCTATACTGTACTGTATAGACATGTGTTTGGTGTTGCTGCTACAACCATTTTCCATTGACATGCCCTCCTCTGCTATACATGCGGGAGTTTCACCTATACTCTTTCCCTGTGTTCATTCCTACAATTCATCTGTGTGTCCCTATTCAATACACACACTTACCCTAAGTGATAATTTTACATGGCAGTCTCATGTCCTGTTACAGATCATTAACACAGTTTCAGTGCAGAATGTTAGGAATGGGATATCAAAATACTCTGCACTGTAGGTACACTGTCCTGTACTGTGTTTGGACCATATACTTCACACTCATAACTCTCAGCTGTCCAGATATTCACAGGATTTCCAGATGGCTTCTTTATCAAATATGTGGCTTTCTGCCATATCACTGGGATGATTTCTGGACTGATATGACTCAATATTACAAACATTTGGGTGCATACCTCTCAACTGTCCTGATCTGTGCAGAATGTCTAGCTTTTGTCTCATATTTGTGATCTTTTCCTCATAACATGTTGTTTTCTTGGAAAATCATTGGCATGTCATTGCAGAATGTAGTCAGTAACTGGTGACTGACATTTGAGTTTCAAATTTCATGCTCTGCAGAAAGTTCATGCTAATGTACAGCCTATATATTATATCAACTTCATAAGTTTGGATGTGGAATATTAACAATCTGTCCATATTTCTGGCCCTTTGTTGCCCCATTTTCTGGCTTTTTCCACATTTCTCGCTCTAAGAAGTTGACAGTATTACATTCAAACACATTCCCATGTGACCTCTATGTCAGATATGTGCGTATTACTGGTTATATGTCCTCTTTTTAAGTTGGCCTTTGTGCAGATATGTTGCAGTAACAGAATGACAGCTATTTGTACAGCCATACCTCTCAGCTCTACAGATTTTTTCAGAATATTCAGATTTTGCCTGTTATTTTTAGTCTATTTCTCCTTCAGTTGTGTTTTTCTGGGAAATCACTGGTAAATTATTGAGGGTTGAAGTCAGAAAATAGTGACAGACATTTGAGTCTCTGACTTCATATCATACCTCCCAACTGTCCAGATGTTCACAGAATGTCCAGAGTTTTGGCTCATATTTTTGGTCTGTTCCTCATAATATTTGTGGTTTTCTGTGAAATCCCTGGGATGATCTGAAGATTGAAGTCACTAAATAATGACACACATTTGAGTTTCAGACTTCAAATCCTTCAGATAATGTATGTTAAAACAAATCCTGTTACTCTAGCAACTTTCTCAGTTTATTACAGCAATATTTAATTACTATTATTTAAATATGTCCCTATTTTGTGCCTTTGTCCCCCTATTTTGCCAGGCTTTGTTTAGATTTCTTTCATTAAGAGGTTGAGAGGTATGCATCATACCCTTCAGAAAATTCATGTGAATGCAAAACCTGTCATTCTATCAGCTTTCTATGTTTGTAAGAGCAATATTTAATGTGTGCCCCTAGTTTTCATCCTTTGTCCCCACATTATTTTTGTCTTTTGCCCATATTTCTTGCTCTAAGAGTCTGAGAAGTTTGCGTACAGCCCTGGTGATCATTGTGGCATTCCACACAAATCCACGGACCGTATGTGCTCTCTTTTACACAGAATTGATATCCTTGTTTATTTCAAGGTTTTGCTGCCAGCACTATTGTTGTAAATTGCGAAACCTAGCTTAGAAGTGTCGCTCCTCATTAATATGCATTGCGCACTGCCGCTTGCTGAGCACCTTCGCGGTAACATGTAAACTCCATGTAGGCTCTGCCCGAAGCTTACATGGAGTTTACCGAATCCACGTCTGTTATTCACATCCAATACAAAACAACCAGTATTCATTACTAGGACAACAAATCATAATTATGCATCATCATCTAGCAGTGCTTCACTGACCAGACCCTCCATAATTGAGACTATAACCAAAATGACAAAGAAAATGTGTTCATTTGAAAACAAAAAACAACATCAGGTGCTCCAAAAAATCACAAGCAACCATATGTCTAGAATGTTACTAAGTGACAACAAATATAACAGAAAAAAATTATCCATGCTAACTCCATCCCCACCCACAGAGTACATTAAATACATACTTAAAACCATTTCCTTCCAAGCACTACATTGTCCCTCTTAGTCACTAAAACAGTAACAGTCCAGCAGATCATAGCAGAAAAAAACAAATATCTTTAATCATGACCAAATATTATAATATGATAGTGGATGGTATACATAAAAAGCACTCACCAAAAACTAAGGATACTTTACAGACCAAAAACTTTCTCACCAACACAACTAAAACTGCTTACTACCTTCCCTCACTTACTAACCCTCCAAGTATCACAAAAATCAAAACTTGAACAATGCTGTAATAAACTGGCTAAATTTGCTGCAAAAATCCCTTTCAGAATGCAACACTATACAGCACTACAAATTCTAAATTGGTTAGAACTACCCCATCAATTAACATAGACACAACTTCTCACCACCTATAAAATTATCCAGCATCCATCTGCTTGTCTAGCATTAAATACCATTCTACACTACTATGTTCCCAATAAGTCATTATGAGCCAATGACTAAAAACTGTTTGTCCACAAACCTATAAAATCTGGTGGGCACAGTCTGTACTCATAGCATATTGCTAAAGCCTGGAACTCCTTGCCTGTATCCATCAGGTCAGTATCCTCCCTCCAGTCTTTTAAAACCATTCTGAAAGAATTCCTAGCCAAAATTGGTCTCTGTTCTTACTCAGCCCCAGGACTGACGATATCCCTAAATACGAACAAGTACCTGTTCATACCTTATACCTCCTTACTCTCCCAACTTCACTCACTTCCTTACTTAAATCAATTTCTCTTCCCTAACTCTCTAAATGTGCCATAACACTGTTTTTTTCTCTCACATCATACTGAAATTGTTGTTGGAATTATACTAACTTACTTTTAATTTCTGTATAAATATGTCACGGTGGTACGGCGGTAGCATTGTTATCTCACAGCAAGAGGTTCTCCTGTTTGATTCTCGGCTTGGCTTGGGAGTGCCTTCTGTGTGGAGTCTGCATGCCCTCCCCGCGGTTGGGTAGCGTTCGAAAGACATGCGTGTGTCAATGGGTGTGCCTTCATTGACGGTTGGGCATCAAGCTGGCACCTTGGCATTTCGTAAAAATCTACTGCCAATCATTAGCGGACCGGAGTTCCGCTGTGGTGACTCCTTACTGGGAAAAGCCAAAAGACAACACTTTTAATTTCTGTATAAACTGGGTAGAATTTCTCTAAGTATTAAATCATTGTCAAATAATTTGCCTCTACTATTAACCAATGTTTTCACATTATGTCTAATTTTGTATAATTATTTAAACTGTAGCTGTTTTGTATTATTTTTGAAGATTGTAAAAATTATTGTTCTTAGAATGATTTTGTTATACTTTGGAGATTTTCTCCCTGGACCCAGTTGGATTTTCCCAGTAATCAAATGTCAATAAATAAATACACAAAATAAAAGAGGTGACATATCACATGATATTACCCTTATCTTAAACCAAATGCATACAGTCTGACTTAATCACCAGTGTCCATCAGTTAACAGCATGCTTCACAGAACACACCATTACATCCAGTATACATACACCCATTATATTCATTGTACATATACTAGACGCAATTCTCATTATCTGTCCACTTTACTTAGCACTTATCACATTTCATTACCAGCACTCACGGACACACATTCACTTAGTATAGTGAAACTAATAAAATAACACCTGTAACTTATATAAACATATGAAGCAGGACATCCTTTTCCTCTTAACTAAATAGCATAAAAACATCACCAGACCTCATGCGTAATTACAAACAGCCCTGACATACTTGAGGATATTGATATGCTCCTTGTCCCTATACTCCATGTCATTAAGTTGGTGCTGCAAGTCATCCTGCAGGCCATGCAGGTACTGTATATCATCACCCAGGCCATTCCCCATGCTTACTAACTCACTCATTGCATGTGCAGCCGTCTGTCTGTGCCTGGATCACTGACCTGCATAGCTACTGACAGATGCCAAGTGTTGTCCCCAGCTCAGAGAAATGTCTAGAGTCATGGCGGTGATGCCCACTAACTTGCTCTTCCTCTATGGTGTGTGTACCTACTGCAGAGACAGTATGGCCAGCCTATGCTATCTGTGGTAATAATGACAGTGATGCCCACTAACTTGCCCTTCCTCTATGGTGTGTGTACCTACTGCAGAGACAGTGTGGCCAGCCTATGCTATCTGTGGTAATAATGAGTTCTATGTACCCTGGGTGAGACTTGCAAAACATCCAGCAGTAAACACTGCGAAACTGGAAGTCTATCCTGCCTTCTTCTGTTACATCATATGTGGGGTATATGCATGTTAGCCTCCGTGTCATCTGCCTGTGGCATGTACACATTGTCATCATCAGCCAATTGTGACATTCTGATATTAAGTATATGCCATCCTGTCATATAGGGTACTCTTAGAGTGAGTCTTGTGAATGCATAAAGACAACATACCTATGAAATATATACCTCAGACCCACACAACACATGGTTCATATAATGGCACACACAATTTGAAAATACCATACGAGCACATAAATACCTTGAGATTTATGGAGTTAAAGTACTAGCCCAAATGTACCAGGAAAACAGATATGCAGAGTTGTTTTGCTGAAAAAGTCACCCTCATGTGTAGGTCACTGTGAACCATGGAAATGTACCTGCTATTAATAAACTGGACTGTCCCCTACATACAATTGGGTAGTCATCCCAGGCCCAGCCAGGGCATCAAGCTATACAGTGTGGGAAGCTATATGCCTTTAGAGCTGGGGAAGATTTTATTTCTTTGCTCTTTAACTTTATAGAGGCACCAACTTGAGGAAATACCCAGGAACACCAGAAGTCCTAGCTATGGTTTTGTTGATAGAAAAGTGTAATATGAAGGGTGTATGTGTATATATACATTTTATTTTTAATATGATGTCATTTTATTTTATTTTATTGTAATGTTACTTTAAATTTTTAATGGGAATATGAAATTGGTAATGACTAGTTAGAGAAGATGGTTGATTCCATTTAAACTTCAAATTTGTATTATTATGGTATTACTCTGAAAGGTATATGCCAAAACATTAAATGGTAATGTTTTACTATTTTTTTAGATGCAAATTTATTTAAATGTATTATATACTAGTATTTTAGTCATGTATTATGTTGTAACTGGAACTGGTTGTAACTGTTATACCCTTGTGCTGTGTTTTCTGTCACCCCCCCCCCAAAAAAAAAAGCTGGCCATGTAACTCTCATGCCCTTGTGCTCTGTTACTTCACTTATATCTACAGGTTTCTCCTGTCTTTGTTGCTGATATCCTCTGTGAGAGTTCAGAAGAATGCAGAGGTAGACTACTAGATGTCTTGTCTTCCTTCTGTATGTCTATATCCAATTGAGATTCTGTTGTTTTGGTTTTGGTCAACATCTGTTTAATTGACTGCATGTGGTCAGCTATACAGATACTTGACAATTATGCAAGACTGACAACCCCAGGGTAGGGGAATATTCCCTTACCTTGGGGATTGTGTGATCTCAGAGTTAGTACTATATGTATAATATATGTTACGAGGAAGTGAAGGGTCCTGTACTGAGAGTGAACTGAAGAGATCCTGTGTGGTCATCCTGCATTAGGTACTAAGGCTTGTTTCATCTGAACTGCACTTGTAGTCAGATACTTGCCGAAATATCATGCAGTACCTCCTAGCAAGGCTGGTAGAGTCATGTGACTGCCTGGACCTGACCAACAGGACTCCAAGGGCAGAATCTGCCCAGGATATTAACCACAGCAGTAAGAAAAGTCTGAGTGGGCTATCTGGTTCAGTATGGCAGGCCCCTGTACACTGCCCTATCCCGATTCAGGCATTCCCCTCTATTATGTGCCATTTCACATTTCTTATCTGTAGTCCTATAACCAGTTATCTACCCTCTGTATGTCTGTGCCCATCCACTATTGTTCCCACTTTATGTATCCTTACCTGCACTGTCTACATCTGTATTTCATGTTTCTTTGTCTGCTCCTACTACCTTTACTGCTCCTCAGTCCTTCCCAAATACTCGCATTCTGCATTGCCTTCCCCAACTACCCTTCCACTTGATATATATAAAATTGTGCTTCTTCCACAAAAAAGTATACCCTTCCTCTCCCCACCTGTGTTTTCCTCTGCCTGCTACCCTCACCCCTTTTGTACCTTTTTAATTTTTCCCTTTCTTCCCCATTTATGTGATGAAATGTGTCAACAATTTTCTGTGCTGGCCCTCTTTGGATGGTTCACAGTGCTCACATTGCAAGAATTAGGTGATTTATGCACAAGTTGCCATACATAGCCTCATGAATGCTTACTTGCCTTTCTTGTCAAATTGATCAGTGAGGTTCCCTAGCTAATGCGATGTAATTAATTTACTGTACAGTCCGTTTATCAGAATATGGATGATATGCTGGTCTTAATACATGAGTAAGCAGCTATAGGATGTGTTGCACTACAGAATCCATGATATTTAGCACTGCATGGTGGCACAGTAAATGTGTCTGAATGCCCCATGGTCTGTCATACTGCAAACATTCACAAATATTATTGTTCTTAACAGATAAGTATTGACTATTATACAATATTTATGAAAGTCTCAAACATAAGTAATATCCATAACTGGCATATATATATATAAGCATTTTTGTTGTGACTTTATAAACATCAGCAAAAATATATTCACTATAAAGATATCAATCATTAAATGTTCAGCCTTTGTTGTCCTGTTTAGCTTATCAAAACATCTGTGCCGTCAACCCTGTCATAAGACACACTTACTATAAACATAATAGCCATGAAATGTTTAACTGTCAAGAGTGTTCATGTTTTGAAAAATATCACAAAATCCTCTATTTCCTATTTTTACAAATAGCTGACTTAGATTATATGCATATATACCAAGTAATAATTTATATAATACTGCAAGTACTCATGGATATCAATACTCATTAGCAGTTAAGCATCAACTAAGGCTACAGAAATACTTGTTAAGGGCTCATATATACCAAATATCTATAAGTGGAATATACCTTTGTATAGCATGTGAAACAATCATACTGTAAGAGATGCATAACTTTATAAAGCCTTTAAAATACTTGGAAAAGCCGAAAGACACAAACACTGTGAAAAGAACATTATTTTAATTTCCTCACATATTTATCAAGAATGTTTGAATAAATAAATATCATCTCCACATCTTTGAATATTTATCAAAATGGAAATAGTCACCATTGTTTTGCACACAATCATTATATACAACCAAGCCAAAATGGTTTACAATTAGATCCTTGAATGGATTCGGTTGAATCCACTTTGAATGAAATCTGGAGGTCTAACGGTGACAATGTCAAACTCTGATATTGTCGAAGTACAAATGTTGCCCCTATCTCAACCTATGTTAAAACTCATCCCGAAATTGCATTCGATTTCTACTATGACATTACCAGAGTTTGAGGCTGTCAGTTTTTGCAGATGTAGGTCGATGATATAATCATTCGACCGAGTCCGCTTTCAGATTCTGATAGTAAACCGCCAAAAACAACTAGTAGTCAGTGCAGACTCAATAAAATTGTCACTGTTAAAAGAAATGCACTGCACAGACACAACAATGGCAGGAAATGTAAATGACCCACCAGTGCAGTTCCATTTTTATTATTCATAGAATAGTATTAAGTCCTGTTGCTTTATAATAGCAAATGAATGTTAGCAAAGCACACTGCACATTTAGCTTTATCATTCACTGCAAAGCCACCCAACCTGTAGATTGCAGTTCTCCAAGTCACTTTAGATAGCACACCAAACCTTTTCTTCTCAGTATGATCCATCTGTAGAACAAATAATGACAGTCACTCTTTCTCCTGCATATTTTCTCCCTTCCAGTCCTCTTCCAGATCAGCATTTTTAAGATAGTAATTACATTTTTTTCTGGTTCTGAGATCATTAATTCATCTATCATATAACACATTGACTGAAGTAATCCTTGCAGAATCGTTATCACCAACTGAGCAGTTGTAAACAGTTGCATCCCTGTAAGAAAAAGCACCTTATAAGGTGCTGTGACAATAACTTATACTGGAGTCAACACTATCGATATTTTTTATAGACTGAATTTGTGCAGGTTGTTGTAAAGTAGTCTCCAAAAAATCTTGATCATCCTTCCTTCAAATGTGATCCTTTTTGTTCAAAGGATATTATGATACTGAACACTGAAAGTTATCCAGAAGTTATTCATGCAGATCAATTAAGTTCACTTTTTTACCCTGGAAATTGCAAGTTGTTAAAAACAAGCCTAGTCTTGAAAGAAAGATAAAAACAGTGAATTACTACAATGAGACTGAAGACTGGAGACATGATATGATTACACCATGGTGATATATCTCAGTCATAGTTGATGTTTATGTGAAAATGGGTGAAATTATTTAGAAATAATATCTCTACTTGCCATGGATGATCTGGCTCAGACAAAAGTGAGTCATCACCAGTGTGATAAAACAATTCAAAAGCAAATAAGACAATCACTTTTGGTCAATTTTGGTTTATTTTGGAAATAAAGAAAAATACAAAAAAGTAAAAGCAAAATATGAAAACAGCTCATCTTTGTACACAGTAAATAATAAAAGTCTTTCTATAGGTATGTTAAAAGTCACAGCAAGGTATTACAGAAAACCTCTACTCTTAGCATTGATAATACCACTGTTTCTGTTGAAAGGAACATAGAAAATACACTGTATAAACATTTCTTCCAGGAAAGCAAGGAAATAGATAATACAGTACATCCTCTGAAAAGTCTTGAGTTAAATATGGACTCTTTTGTTACAGAATGTTTGCTGTATACAGGATTATGTCTGATTCAATAGCAGGACACAATGAGCTTAATGGCTTCTTTTCAAATACAGTTAAAAGCTCTAACTATGGATGTCCTCCTATTCATTTCAGGAATCATTATCAAATCATGTTCCCAAATTATGGAGGGAAGCAAGAGTTGCCCCAGTTCCAAATGGTAATAATGCTAGGATGATTGCAGGTCCATCAGCCTCACTTGTAATATAAGTAAATACTTTGAACTTGTATTATTAACAATGTTGTCATCAGGTTTGCATCTATTTTTTTTTACTTTAACCAGTATGGTTTTACAATTGGCATATCTGGTGTAACCAATGTACTGGATTTCTATAAAAGTATAATTCAAGGTATGGTTGGAAATATTCTAGCAGTTGTCATTTATTTCTGTGTCTCAAAAGCTTTTCACTCTATCCCACATTATCCTATGGTTGAAATGATAGGGAAACCGAACATAAATCCAAACATATATAACCAGATTAGGGTTTTTTAGAGTATAGAATATGTAGGATTACAGTACAGTCCAAAATATCAATAGCAAAACTGTACAATGGGGTGCCCAAGTTCTGTCTTGGACCCTTTTTGTTTAATATATTTATGTCAACCATCCCTGTCTGACTGCATATGAACTAATTAAAATTTGCTGAAAATATTAAACAAGTATTAATGGTAATAAACCTGGAAAAGGAAAGAATGGTGCATGCATTTTCTTAAAAAGACAATGTCACACCTATACTATAGCCAAGGAATAACACTTCATAGTGCACTGTCAAATAAATAAAAAACACAAAATGTATAAAAGAGTATATGCACAAACATGACATTGTCTTTTTAAGAAAATGCATGATTTAATTGGAGTGCCTATATGATTGGACATTGATTTTTGAATTTTTAGAAATGGAGTGTTGCTTTATACAGTGTTACATGGTCTGAGGTGAATGTGCTTACTGTAATTGTTTCATTGTCATTTTATAATAAACTTTATGAGCAAGGAACTAAAAGACTCCAAGAATCTGCTTGGTTGCTTCATTGTGAGCATTTGCACAGCATTTGTTTTTATCTACTTTTCCTACAATGGAGCATTTACCCTGTGGATTATATTTTGTTTTATTTTATAGTTTTTATATTATTTTTATGTCAAACATTACAGAAGAATTCAACTGTTTTATTTTTAGGATAAGACATTCTAAAGCAGCCTCTCAAAAAATACCAGTCAAAAAAGGAACTGCATAACAAAGCTGGATAACAAAACTGATACAATTGAGGAGGACTGCAAAAAGCAAATTGAATTAATACATGAAGTGGTTAAACAACGAAAACATCATTTATCAGGAATAGAAAAGGCAATGAGTGAGCTTGATGGCAAACTAACAGAAGGTAAAATCCACACTGAATTTATGTTTAAACAAAATAATAAGTTTATGGAAAAAATAGATGATCTAGACAACAGATCAAGAAGGAATATATGTCAATCCTGGGAGACATGAAGGTGATAATATGTGAAACTTCATTACATTTTGGTTAACTAAAGCACTAAATCTGCCTGAAGCTTTTTCTTCTGGAATAGAAAGAGTTCATAGATCTTTATCTAATCTGTCTTCAAAGAAAAATCCTTCTTCTCCCAGATCTGTGATTGTTAGATTGACTCAAAACAAGGACCAGGTTTAAAACCTGCTTGGATAAATTATTCTATAAAAATAGGGGGTAATATTATCAGACTTGATCATGACTATTCCACTTCAGTTGCAGCAAATAGAAAAAATGTGTATTCCCTTTTTAAAAAGCCAAAAGAAATATGTAATTAAGGCACACATAATTTTTCCTGCCACGATTAGAATATTTATGTTAGAGGAACAAAATAGTTTTGACACTTTGGAAGTTGCTATATCTTATCTTCTGAAAAATAAAATACTGGAGAACACTAAAAACATGGAATGGAGCTGCACTTCATTGAAGAGACATGCTGCAAGAAATGGACTTGTATACATTTTTGGAAGAAATCAACAAATTAAAAAAATGTTCTATGAGAGGGGTTATCCAGATGTATGGTTGAGAAGGTGGGTAAGTGAAGTTGTGGAAAGTAGGGAACTGAAATTCAAACCTATTTGGGGCACAAGCCTAAGTAAACAGGGTGATGACAACACCTCCACCTTTGAAACAGTTATGGTATTGGAATTTAATAATGAATTTTATGACATTAGATCCATTATTGAGCAGAATTGGAACATTCTCAGAGCTAACCTTTATATATATATATATATATATATATATATATATATATATATATATATATATATATATATATATATATATATAAGCACTTTACTATCTCGAAATACTGAAATCTTGAATTTCAGTATCTTGAGATGAAAATGCCAAAAGTGCAGTTGAGCAAAACGGCACTTGATCGAATTCAAAGTGTCAAATTTGCAATTGTGGTGGCACGGTATGTGGGATTTTCTCTAAGGAGTGGTGTGCTGTGTGATATGATTTGCCTTCCATTGTGTGGATATATGTGGAGATTCAGGTAAGTGACATTTTTTAAAGGTTTTGGGTAGGGATCTGAGTGTATGTAAGTGTGATGAGAAGTTTTAGGTGTAGGTTAGGGTAGGTAGGTAAGATTGTGAGTGTGTAAGTGTTGAGAGTGGTGGTGTTTGTATGTGTGTGGTGTGTGTTTGTGCAAGGGGAATATAGAGTATGTAGTGGTGGGTTTAGTGTCTTTGTCTTGCTAGTGCATCCTGGGAGTTAGTATATATATATATATATATATATATATATATATATATATATATATATATATATATATATATATAAGTAGTGGGGGATTGGGGGGTGCAGCCCCCCACATGGGGCTTGCCAGGAGGCTTGCCCCCTGCTTATATGTAAGGTAGGTTTGCATATTTGTGTTGTTGTGTTTGTGTGTGTTTTGTTGGTTTGTTGTAGTGTGGGGAGGAAGGTGTATGTATGCTTCTTTGTGTGGTGGAGGGTGTATATAAAAGTCGCAATTTTGAATTTCGCGCTTTTGGGGTTTTGATATTGTGAATGTTCTGCTTTATAGTTTTGAAATACTGAAATTCAAGAGTTCAGTATTTCGAGATTATAAAGTGAATATATATATATATATATATATATATATATATATATATATATATATATATATACAGTAGGGAGTCAACTCAAAAGAGTTAGCAAAGTCTCAAAGAATTTGAAGAGTATTTTTGTAACATGGGGTAATGAATAAAGGGAGTATTACCTATGGGAGAACAGGGAAATGCAGAAACTAGTGCAAATGCATCGTTCAGGTGGAACAACTATTCATAAAGAACAACAGTATTAGAATTATTAAAGGAAACCTCTCAACTACACAGATAGTTTACTTAACCAAATGTAATACATGTCCATCATTTTACATAGGAAAGACAGAGAGGGCATTAAAGAAAAGAATTTATGATCACAACTACAATATTAAGATGAAAAGCAAGGTTAGTGCTCAGTATAAACCCTCTTGTCTATGCTCCAACTTCAAAGGTTTTACTATTGGAGTTCTTGACAAGATTGCCATTAACCCTAGGGGTGGTGACTGGATGAACTAACTGGAATTTAAGGAGGTTCTTTGGCAACTTAAACTTAATGCCAGTGCAACACCCAGGTTGAACAAAACTATTTCAATTAAACCTGTTTTAAAATCAAGGGCTGAAAAGTTGTGAAGCATTGATTTATTCACTATCTTCTTCTTTTGGCTTTTTCCCGGTTAGGGGTCGCCACAGCAGATCATCTATCCGCTCATGATTGGGAGTGGAGTTTTACGGTGTCGAGTTGCCAGCCCGGCACCCAACTTTCCACAGAAGGCACACACGCACGCATGCACTTACACCTAGAGCCAATTTTTTTAGAGTGTCCAATCCACCTACAGCATGTCTTTGGGATGTGGGGGGAAACCGGAGCACTCAGAGGAAACCCATGCAACCACAGGGAGGACATGCAGACTCTGCACAGAAGGCACCCCAGCGGAGGATTGAACCGGAGAACCTCTTGCTGTGAGGTGGCAACACTAACCGCTGCACCACTGTGGCCACCCTATTTATTCACTATCTGCTTTTTTTTTAGGAAGTTTTAATTACATTTACTACTTTTATTATTTACAAGGCATAGTTCATCTTAAGTGCATCATGATGTTTTTATATGTAGAGGTGAATTTTTGGTTATTTATTTACTATATTTATTGTAGTTCAGTTAAACAATTGTTTAAATGTATTTCTTAATACTGGAAGTTATCATGCATGTTTAATAGACATAATTAATTCAATTAACTTTAACTGATAGGAAATTGAAAAGCAGGTCAAGTTCTTTAATATATATATATATATATAGGTTCATAGGTTCATAGGTTCATACTAGGCTATCTGCCCGAGGGCATTTACAAGCCTAGCCCATAGTTTTGTGGCTTACGCCACCCCTTTAGTATGGAGAACTATACCCATTATTTTGCTGTGCCTCTGTCGAGCAGTGACACTGAGGTAATCCCTGGGGTATATCTGCGATCTCCCATCCATTGGTCAAGATTTCTCTTGAACAAGGCCAGCGAGGTGCTCTGCCTCACATATACCGGGATTTTATTCCACAGCATAGGAGTCTTTGGGTGATGAATCTATCCCTCCAGCACGCCCTATTAATAGCCGTGTCGAGGTTTAAGTCTCCGCCCTTGTGGCTCTGACGGATCTAGATTTTTGAGGTGAAGCATATTCATCAAATCTGGGTTTGACATGGCCTTGTATGTTAGGCAAAGGTCACCTCTGAGCAAGCGGTGGCGACTGAATAGAGCTGGAGTTCTTTCAGTCGGGCAGCATAGGACAGATGTTTGAGACCCTTTATCCTTTTGGTGAGGAACTTTTGTGGCCTTTCCAGCTGCTGCAAGTGTCGGGTCAGATACATTCGAATGGGGCATTGTACTCAATCATTGGTCTGATGAGTGATGAGTATAGGGAGACTATGACCTCCCTTGATCTAGATGAGAATCCCTTCATGATAAGGTGGGCAATGTAGAAGGTCTTCCTAACTACTTTAGCTACATGGGTGTCGAATGACAGACTACTATCAACCTGGGTCCCCAGGTCCCTGATAACTTCTTCTGTGCTCAGTGGATTGCCACCTATTTGGTAGCTAGGGGTAACCTTGTTTTTCCCGAAGGGTATGACTATGCATTTTTTGGCATTTAACTTTAGGCCATGGCTCTGGCACCAGTTATCCATTTCTGTGAGACCCTTCTGAAGGATATCTGTGTCAGATGTGTTTTCTACTATGGCCCAGTTTGCAGTCATCTGCAAACTTTGTCAGCCATAACCCTCCTGTGTTTGCTTGTACTTCGGAAAAGTAGATGCCAAACAAGAGTGGGCCCAGAACTGAGCCCTGTGGTACACCACTTGTGACAGGCTTTGAGTCTGACATGGCGCCAGCAACTCTGACTCTGTGGGTTCTGTCACTCAGCCAGTTTGCAACCCATCTTGTGATGTATGGGTTAACATTTAAGCTGATGAGTTTTTCAATGATACCCGAGTGGGGTATTGTATCGAAGGCCTTCGCCAGATCGAGGTAGGCTGTATGGACTGCCTTACCCTCATCAATGGCTTTGGTGACTGTTTCGAAAAAGTCAACCAAGTTTAGAAGGCATGATCTGCCTTTGACAAAGCCAAACTGGGATGGATCCAAAGTCTGCAAATTCCCTATGTCTTTATTTATGAGGTCCATTATGATCCTCTCCATGGCTTTGCAGATAAGGCTTGTCAAGCTAATGGGCTGGTAATTTCCAGGGTCGGTGGAGGCACCGCCTTTGTGAAGTGGGACCACAGTTGCAGTGCGCCACTCCCTGGGTACGTATCCAGAGGTAAGACTATGATTAAACAGCTGTCCTAGCTGTGGGTTTAATTCCTCATTGAGTTCGTGGAGCACACAGCCGGGGACACCATCAGGTCCCATGGATGCTGTGTTATTTGCTTTGGAGAGAGCAGTTCTCACTTGGGCGTTGGAGATGTTTGGGGAGCTGCAATCACTTGGTATAGATATCTCTCCTTTTGGGGGGGAGGGGGGGAGAAGTTTGCACTGAACCTGTCAGCCAGTATGTTGGCAATGTCTGTAGGATCAGTAATTTTCACATCATTTTGAACTAGTTCTGAGCATATCTGGGAGTTTCCTCCCAGGTTTCTAACATAGCTAAAGAAGGCCTTATGATTGTCTTTTGAGTCTTTAGCTATTTTTCTCTCAAAATTTGCTTTGGATGATTTTATGAGAGCTCTTAGTTTTTTACTTATAGTGATCAAGGGTGTCTTACCTTTTAAGGATTTTGCTCTATCTTGTAGTAGCTTCCTCCTTTTGTTGTAGAGTTTGTTTATGGCTGGGGTCCACCAGACTGGATGCTTGCCTTTGGTACAAAGAGTCTTTGTTTTGCTTGGGATTGCCTTATCCATGCAGTCCTGCAGGTGCTGGTAGAAGGCATTTGTAAGTGATTCAGCGGCTTGAGTACTGTTTTCCATGGCTCGGGGGCCTTAAAGGAGACCACACTAGTCTTTAGAAGTGTGAAGTCGGCTTTCGAGAAGTTCTTTACTGTGGTCTCTTTTATTTCAGGTGGGGGTGGGATGAGGACCTCCAGCGAGATTAGTTTGTGATCTGATCTCACCAGTGAGGGGTATACTTCCGGTGTTGAACATTGTGCTCCCATGTTCGTGATGATGAGATCAAGTATGTTTTCTCCTCTTGTGGGGATGGTGACTAGTTGTTCCATGGCATTTGAGTTTATGAATTCCAGGAACTTTTGGGCTAGGGTGTTTGGGCTTGAGTAGTGTTCCCAGTCTATATTAGGGTAATTGAAGTCACCTAGTATGATGGTGTTTGGTGATACATTTATCCCCTCTAGTGTTTTCATCAAGGCCATGTGAGGTTCCTGAGTTTGTGAGGGTGGCCTGTAACATGCTACAATTTGCAGAGCAGTCTTGCCTATGGTTAATTGCACCTGGATGGTCTCCGATGCATCGTGCGTTGCCACCAGTCTTGAGGTGTATATATATATATATATATATATATATATATATATATATATATATATATATATATATAAAATCCTGAAATATCTAATTTCAGAATCTCGAACCTATAAAGTCGAACAGACAGAAATCGCGAACCCGGAAATGTTGAATCTGACAATGTCAAACCCACAGTATGGATAGCGTGTTAGGTGAGTGTTGTTTATTTGGGTCTATATTAGAACATTGAAATTTCAGCACTTCGAATGTTCTAATATCGACTCCTATTCAGCGAAAGCTGAAAATAGCAAAGTGACAGAAAACTGAATTCTATACGGGTCGGGTTCAGGTAAGTGTGTGATTGTGTGGACATGAGGGTCAGGGCGGGTTAGCTGAGTTAGGGTTAGGGCGTGGGTCAGGTAAGTGTGCGAATGTGTGGACGTGAGGGTTAGGGCATGGGTGAGGTGTGTGTGCGATAGTGACGGACCTTAAAGTTAGGGTTTGGGTTAAGGTAAGTGGGTAGATAGTGGTGTACGTATAGTTTAGTGTAGGGTTAGATGTAAGATTTTAGGTGTATGTGTGTGGATTGCTGTTTGTTTGGTGTGCTTGTGTATTGTGTATGTGTTTTGGAACAGCAATTGTTTTCCCTAGGAAAAAAATCGCTGTTCTGTATATTTGATGTTTTCAACATTCACTGAATAGGGGTCGATATTAGAACATTTGAAGTTCTGAAACTTCGATGTTCTAAAATAGACCCGTTTATTTTAGGGTTTTGGGGAGGGATTGTGTGTTTGTGAGTGTGTTGGGATGTTTTATGTGTAGGTTAGGGTAGGTAGGTCGGAGTGTGAGTGTGTTACTGTTGGGAGTGGTGGCATTTGTATGTCTGTGATGTGTGTTTTTGCGGGGGGGTGTGGAATGTGTGGTGCAGGGTTGTCTGTGTTATGGAGTGTAGTGCAACCTCGGAGTTAGTATATATTAGTGGGGGTGTGGAGGGGCGCAGACCCCCACATGGGGGTGCAGGGGGGCTTGCCCCCCTGCATATAGTAAGGGTAGGTGTGCGTGTTTTTTTAGTTGTGTGCATGTGTGTTGTATTGCTTTTTGTACAGTGTCGGGAGGTGTGTATGTTTGTGTTTGTATGAGTTGTGAAGTGTGTGCTGCGTCTTTTCATGGTTTTGTGGTTTCAGGAGTTTGGGTTTTGCTGTTTTGTGGTTTCAGGAGTTTGGGTTTCACGGTTTTGTGGTTTTGGTTATTTGGATTTTCGACTTCATGGTTTCGAGATACTGAAATTCAATATTTTAGTATTTCAAGATTATGAAGTGAATCTGACTGTGGATACTTGATGATTTTATTCTGATGCAGAAGCAGGCACACACAAAAGTGCTCAATACTAATAAACTTTAATATACATGTTTCTCCATATTCATTCATTTATTTATAAGCACCAGCTTCCTTTATTGATACACTATACCTTTGGTTATTAGTTTTTTCATATAGCAGATATACGTTGATTAGTGCCTTAGTGATTAATTAATAATCTAATTATTTTTCATTAATTTTAATCACATTTAACAAATATAGCTCATTCCTTTTAGAAACTTATTACAATCAAATATATTATTTTTTAGGAAGTGATTGCAAGAATAATTGGGTTTGTTACTTAATTCTAACATAGGTGGGTAGTTTGAATGGGATCTCTCATCAAACTATGAATGATAAGTTCCATGATATGTTTTAATTTAAGTACATTGTTTATAGTTAGATTAGTTTTTGATTTTCTGTGTGTATCATACACAGCAATGCTACATTCATTCTATTATGGGTATTTCTAATATTTGTATAGTAACTTTGTATAATTATATTATTACTGAATGATAATATTACATTTTGTTTTATTTCTACTGATTTAAAATGTCTTATTTTAAATGTATTTCATTGAATATTAATATTTTGAATGGCAGTCTTAAGAGGGTAGTTTTTTTAAATATTTAAAACTTCATAAAGCTCAAATTGTCTTTTGCAATAAATGTATTTAATTCAGGGGGATATTAGCAGATTGAATTCAAAAGATTACATGGCAATTGCAAGTACACATTTGAAAGGGAAAGCAGAGGTATGGTAATTTTTTTTGGAAAAAAATTCTACCATAATGCCAAAAATAATAGTAGTGTTTGAATTACAGGGGAAAATATATACTTTTGTTAATGCTTATTGAATTCCATGGATTGAGCAAATATGTCAAGGAAATACTTAGGCATAATACTTGCATACATAAAATAAAATATTATTATTGCTATTGATTTCAATTGTCTCTTAAAAGCTGATGAATTCAAGTCTGCTAGTAAACAAAAATTTCTATTTCAGCTAAAGTATTATCTAATTTTGTAGACACATTATCTGATTTTGTAGACACACTAAATCTTGAAGATACTGGTTGCTTATTAGAATCTAATTCTTTGATCATAATTGGTATTCAGTCTTTAATAGAGAAAGCTTTTGTCTCAAATGATTTAATTTCTAAAATTGAAAAAGTTATAATAAACCTTTTCCCTTATCAGACCTTACCACTATAACTTTTATGTTTGTGGCTAAATGTAGAAGTGCAATCTTGCATAACAGACTGCTACCCTGCATTACAAAATTAAAAGATTTTAAAGAGTGTTTTAAAATGAAATTTAGATATTAATAACAATGGCGAAACTTCAGATATTATTTTATGAGAATTTTTAAAGGCTAGTTTATTTAATAAGATAATAACTTGATACTTTCATAAAAGGAAACAATGGGACAATGAACTACTAGATCTGCAATCAAAAATAGATCAATTAAAGTTACTTATGAAAATGGCTATAAAGATTTAGAAAATAAAATAAAGGCACTAAATGTAAACTATATGAAGGTTTTTAAATCAGAAGGTTTCTATTAGTCTGGAGAAATTTAAATTACGAACATAATCTTTAAATCCATCAAATTTACACAAACTAGTGATCAAATAAAAAAATAATAAACCTGATTATATCAAAAATTAGTAATCAATATAATAATAAAAGTCATTGATATAGAAGACATTTTAGAATGGTTTAGAAAATATTATAAAGATTTAAATATCCATAATGTGAAAGAACAAGATCATTTAAGTAAAAGTTTTATCAACAAAAATATTTAAAAAAAGGAAAAATCCAATACTCAGAGGGTGAACCAAGGCAGAGGCAGCAAAAATACAAGTAGTCGGTGTAGATAATACCACAAAATTCTCTTCACATGTAGTCTCTCCACCAATAAACCACCCGCAAAACAAAGCAGCTATCGTAAAAGGACAGTTTTATTGAGTAAGCGCTTTCACCATACTCGGCTTCTTCAGACTCAAATACAAATGACTGAGGCACATATCATATACTGTTGAAACCAGTAAAAAAGCGGGAAATAACCCAATTAAACTATTAGCACAATAACAATCAATTAAAAACTTGATTTAATACACAAAATCCTAAATTCAAAGAGATGCTTTAAAAACATTTAATAAGTCAACAAAAGTAGAAAAATAATAATAAAATATTGCTAAAAACATACTCTACAAAAAAGTAGGAGATGTGTTTAAAAAAGTCAAAGGACTGAGTGTGAGTTAATAAAGTCAATATGCCTTTAATCTTCTCATTTTCAGAAAGGGTCTGACAGAGACCTTAGCATTAAGGCCTGGTGGTACGTCAGATCTCAGTTTGAATATCCACATATTTTCCCTATTCTCGGTGTGTGCTCTAACGTCACCACCTCTAATATTGACATTAACATGTTCAACTATCCTAAAAGAAAAAGTGTGCTGAATCCCAAACTCAGACACATGTCTTGCCAACGCATTACTAACATGCCCCATCCTGATGCTGTATAAATGTTCACGTATACGATCCTTAAAGGATCGATTAGTCTTCCCTATATAAAAGGACATACATGTTGAGCAGGTGGCAAGATATATGACATTCTTGGACGTGCAGTTGCCATTAACTTTAAAGAAGTACTGACGTGAACTGAGGGGGTGGGTAAACAGAGTGGAAGGATTGATATAAGAACAAAAACCACAGCTACCACAACAACGTGTTCCACTTTGTATAATGCTAGATCGTGGGTTGGTAGAACCTCTATCACATAGTAACCTTTTTAGATTCTTTTTATTTCTATATCTAAACTGGGGGACATCACCTAATGTTTCTCTAATATGGGAATCTACCATCAAAACATTCCAATGACTCCTCACTAAATCCTTGATGGCAGCAACATCATTGGTGAAAAAGACAGAAAAGGCTCCTGTACTAACTGGAACATTGCTTGTTCTAGTATCATTCTGAGTGTCATGTAAAGAATCTGTCCTATCAGAGAAATATGGAGCTGCAGTATTGTGTCTTAAGTCTCTTAGACCTATGGTGCCCTTAGAGAAATCATTCTGTCCATATCCTCTCTGTGCCAGTCTTCGATTCAAGTCATCTAGGTCCTGTTCGAACCCTGTATTGGTAGGATTGTATCTAGATGCCCTCAATGCCTGTCCCTTTACTATGTTGTTGAAGACATAGCCAGGGTGCATGCTGGAGCGGTGTAAAATTGTGTTTTTATGACAGTCCTTTCTAAACACACCTGTGTTGATCAAGACACTATTTAATTTCTCAACAAAAACATCTAAAAATGAAATCTTAGTTTTTGACATTTCATAGGTAAATCTAAGATATGTGGTCGAAGCATTAATGTAAGACACAAAGCTGTTTAAATCATCGACCGATCCCTTCCATAAAAAGAAAAGATCATCCACAAAGCGTCTGTAGAACAAGACATGTTCAATATACGCTGAAGATTCATACATCACTTCATGTTCCCATTCAGCCATAAATAAGTTGGCGTAGCTATTTGCACACGAAGTGCCCATAGCCACGCCATCTCGCTGTAGGAAACATCTACCTTGAAAGTAAAATATATTATTAGACAAAACTAACTGTAATAATGACATTATTAGATGAATCTTTATATCGGACATTTCAGATGCCCGTTTCAAGTGGCAACACACTTTGTCAATACCAACTTGATTAGGGATTACTGTAAAAAGGGACTGAACGTCCATGGTGACAAAGATAAGACCAGCTATGTCTGGTATACCACTAAGACTGGCATAGAGGTCAAGTAGGAATTGCTTTGTATCTTTCAAAATAAATGGGTTACTATCTACTACGGGTCTTAAATGACTCTCAAGGTAAATCGAAGACGGCTCAGTTACCCACCCCCTACCAGCCACAATTGGTCTCATAGGGGGGTTTGTTGGATTTTTATGTACCTTAGGCAAGCCATTAATTAAAGGAATCATTGGGGTAGGTACATCCAAAAACTGAAATAAAGAAAGGTCTATCACATTACTGTTTAAAAGACCTAAAAAAAACATATGGACCTTGTGTGAATAGAACTGCACCATGTTAAAGGCTAAAGGTTGGTAAAATTTTGAATCACTCAGCATGGAAAACATCCTGTTCACATAATCTTCAGTGTCCAACACCACAATACCACCCCCCTTATCAGCTGGTCTAATAGATAGTGATGCATCCTTGCTTAGCCTGTATAAGGCACTTCTTTCTGAGGCACTCAAATTGTACTTGATGAAAGGACGTCTATTAGTGTCCCTCAATCTGAATAAATCGTCCTCAACGAGCTTACTAAAAGCTGCTAAAAGTGGATGCAACTGTGGTGTAAAGACACTGGGTCTTTGAAAGCATTTATTATTCATAGGTACAGTGTTATTGCCAAAGGTTAGACGTAAAGATAAATTCCTTACATATAGCTTAAAGTCTCGTATTGTCTCTTCAAATACACTGCTAGTAGTAGGTATAAAAGATAACCCTTTGGACAAAACAATTGATTCATCTATAGTCAAAGAACGGGAAGACAAATTAAAAACTAAGTCTTCCCTTTCCCATTCTTTTCCCACATTTTCTTTATGTTCTTGTTCGGGAGACTTTCTAATGACAACTTCCGTTTTTGTCTCCCTCTGCTCTGTGATCTCATCCTCCCCATTCCCTTGTCCTCCCTGATAGGAAAAGGATGGGAAGAATTGAACACCATAACTGCAGCGTTATCAAAATCATTAGTCAACACATTGTTAGATTCCTTATATGTAAGCCTAGAAGGATTAGTACTGGTAGTTTTACTACGTACAACTGGTGTCGAAAGCGGAGCTATGTCTAAGGAACTATCCGTCTCATGTGAGACTAGTATAACATCAGAAGTACAAATAGTTCCTTGCTTGTTACCGTTATCTTTATCATTGACAGCGGTGTTAGATAAAGTGCTCTCACAAGGCACAGAACCTCCAGTCATAGTAGATGGTACACCATCAGTAATAGGCTTCTTATTCTTAACAGTAACAGAATGTTCACTATTCACTATAGATGTAGGAATAGTCTCTAAAGGCAACATATTATTACCTCTAGGTGTTGTTCCTCTAACAACATTATAATTGTTGAAGTCACTATTCGATCTAGCAAAAGACGTTCTGGGCCAAGTGAAAATCTGGCCCATTTTAAAGTCAGTGATGTCACGCTGAAGTTTGTTCTTCTTCTGTGTAATAAGTTTTCTTTCATATTGACTAGCACTATCAATCACTTCACTGAGTTTCTCATCAATTAAAGATTGTGGAAAACGCTCATATAATAAGCGTTGTTGTTGATTAATACTTGTTCTTAATTCTTCTTCTATAGGTAAGAAAAAATCATTGAGGAGCTGCATGTATTTAACACTCACCTCAATATTGAGTTGCTGCCACTGGTACAACAGTTCAGGGTAAGTCGAGCCAGTGGTCGGCATCTTTAAAACTCGTAGCCCCCTTGGAATGATCCGTCTTTTTATGCAAACTTGAAAATGCAGTCATTGCGATTGTAGGCGCTTTAGTTTGGAGAAATCTCCTTCCATCGCCTCTAATAACGAACGTAGTTCTTCTTTACTAAAACTTGCTTCCTGATGTTCTGCGTCCTCGCCGCAACAGTCATATAACATTAACGGATTCGCTCTCTCACGCAGGCAATCTGCAAAGCGTTCCGCTAAAGGTCTATCCGTAAGAGAGCTACCCATTGGTTGCTTCAATACATACGGTAACTCAATCTGATCAGATGCTTTCTCTGCCATGTCTCCGTAGATAAAAAACAGCAAAATGTAAAGAAGGTAAAAGAAGTTAAGGAGCAAACGCCTTTTGAGGGAGCAGCAATTAATAATAAAAGGAAAAATCCAATACTCAGAGGGTGAACCAAGGCAGAGGCAGCAAAAATACAAGTAGTCGGTGTAGATAATACCACAAAATTCTCTTCACATGTAGTCTCTCCACCAATAAACCACCCGCAAAACAAAGCAGCTATCGTAAAAGGACAGTTTTATTGAGTAAGCGCTTTCACCATACTCGGCTTCTTCAGACTCAAATACAAATGACTGTGGCACATATCATATACTGTTGAAACCAGTAAAAAAGCGGGAAATAACCCAATTAAACTATTAGCACAATAACAATCAATTAAAAACTTGATTTAATACACAAAATCCTAAATTCAAAGAGATGCTTTAAAAACATTTAATAAGTCAACAAAAGTAGAAAAATAATAATAAAATATTGCTAAAAACATACTCTACAAAAAAGTAGGAGATGTGTTTAAAAAAGTCAAAGGACTGAGTGTGAGTTAATAAAGTCAATATGCCTTTAATCTTCTCATTTTCAGAAAGGGTCTGACAGAGACCATAGCATTAAGGCCTGGTGGTACGTCAGATCTCAGTTTGAATATCCACATATTTTCCCTATTCTCGGTGTGTGCTCTAATGTCACCACCTCTAATATTGACATTAACATGTTCAACTATCCTAAAAGAAAAAGTGTGCTGAATCCCAAACTCAGACACATGTCTTGCCAACGCATTACTAACATGCCCCATCCTGATGCTGTATAAATGTTCACGTATACGATCCTTAAAGGATCGATTAGTCTTCCCTATATAAAAGGACATACATGTTGAGCAGGTAGAGGTAATAATATGTTGCCTTTAGAGACTATTCCTACATCTATAGTGAATAGTGAACATTCTGTTACTGTTAAGAATAAGAAGCCTATTACTGATGGTGTACCATCTACTATGACTGGAGGTTCTGTGCCTTGTGAGAGCACTTTATCTAACACCGCTGTCAATGATAAAGATAACGGTAACAAGCAAGGAACTATTTGTACTTCTGATGTTATACTAGTCTCACATGAGACGGATAGTTCCTTAGACATAGCTCCGCTTTCGACACCAGTTGTACGTAGTAAAACTACCAGTACTAATCCTTCTAGGCTTACATATAAGGAATCTAACAATGTGTTGACTAATGATTTTGATAACGCTGCAGTTATGGTGTTCAATTCTTCCCATCCTTTTCCTATCAGGGAGGACAAGGGAATGGGGAGGATGAGATCACAGAGCAGAGGGAGACAAAAACGGAAGTTGTCATCAGAAAGTCTCCCGAACAAGAACATAAAGAAAATGTGGGAAAAGAATGGGAAAGGGAAGACTTAGTTTTTAATTTGTCTTCCCGTTCTTTGACTATAGATGAATCAATTGTTTTGTCCAAAGGGTTATCTTTTATACCTACTACTAGCAGTGTATTTGAAGAGACAATGCGAGACTTTAAGCTATATGTAAGGAATTTATCTTTACGTCTAACCTTTGGCAATAACACTGTACCTATGAATAATAAACGCTTTCAAAGACCCAGTGTCTTTACACCACAGTTGCATCCACTTTTAGCAGCTTTTAGTAAGCTCGTTGAGGACGATTTATACAGATTGAGGGACACTAATAGACGTCCTTTCATCAAGTACAATTTGAGTGCCTCAGAAAGAAGTGCCTTATACAGGCTAAGCAAGGATGCATCACTATCTATTAGACCAGCTGATAAGGGGGGTGGTATTGTGGTGTTGGACACTGAAGATTATGTGAACAGGATGTTTTCCATGCTGAGTGATTCAAAATTTTACCAACCTTTAGCCTTTAACATGGTGCAGTTCTATTCACACAAGGTCCATATGTTTTTGTTAGGTCTTTTAAACAGTAATGTGATAGACCTTTCTTTATTTCAGTTTTTGGATGTACCTACCCCAATGATTCCTTTAATTAATGGCTTGCCTAAGGTATATAAAAATCCAACAAACCCCCCTATGAGACCAATTGTGGCTGGTAGGGGGTGGGTAACTGAGCCGTCTTTGATTTACCTTGAGAGTCATTTAAGACCCGTAGTAGATAGTAACCCATTTATTTTGAAAGATACAAAGCAATTCCTACTTGACCTCTATGCCAGTCTTAGTGGTATACCAGACATAGCTGGTCTTATCTTTGTCACCATGGACGTTCAGTCCCTTTTTACAGTAATCCCTAATCAAGTTGGTATTGACAAAGTGTGTTGCCACTTGAAACGGGCATCTGAAATGTCCGATATAAAGATTCATCTAATAATGTCATTATTACAGTTAGTTTTGTCTAATAATATATTTTACTTTCAAGGTAGATGTTTCCTACAGCGAGATGGCGTGGCTATGGGCACTTCGTGTGCAAATAGCTACGCCAACTTATTTATGGCTGAATGGGAACATGAAGTGATGTATGAATCTTCAGCGTATATTGAACATGTCTTGTTCTACAGACGCTTTGTGGATGATCTTTTCTTTTTATGGAAGGGATCGGTCGATGATTTAAACAGCTTTGTGTCTTACATTAATGCTTCGACCACATATCTTAGATTTACCTATGAAATGTCAGAAACTAAGATTTCATTTTTAGATGTTTTTGTTGAGAAATTAAATAGTGGCTTGATCAACACAGGTGTGTTTAGAAAGGACTGTCATAAAAACACAATTTTACACCGCTCCAGCATGCACCCTGGCTATGTCTTCAACAACATAGTAAAGGGACAGGCATTGAGGGCGTCTAGATACAATCCTACCAATACAGGGTTCTAACAGGACCTAGATGACTTGAATCGAAGACTGGCACAGAGAGGATATGGACAGAATGATTTCTCTAAGGGAACCATAGGTCTAAGAGACTTAAGACACAATACTGCAGCTACATATTTCTCTGATAGGACAGATTCTTTACATGACACTCAGAATGATACTAGAACAAGCAATGTTCCAGTTAGTACAGGAGCCTTTTCTGTCTTTTTCACCAATGATGTTGCTGCCATCAAGGATTTAGTGAGGAGTCATTGGAATGTTTTGATGGTAGATTCCCATATTAGAGAAACATTAGGTGATGTCCCCCAGTTTAGATATAGAAATAAAAAGAATCTAAAAAGGTTACTATGTGATAGAGGTTCTACCAACCCACGATCTAGCATTATACAAAGTGGAACACGTTGCTGTGGTAGCTGTGGTTTTTGTTCTTATATCAATCCTTCCACTCTGTTTACCCACCCCCTCAGTTTACGTCAGTACTTCTTTAAAGTTAATGGCAACTGCACGTCCAAGAATGTCATATATCTTGCCACCTGCTCAACATGTATGTCCTTTTATATAGGGAAGACTAATCGATCCTTTAAGGATCGTATACGTGAACATTTATACAGCATCAGGATGGGGCATGTTAGTAATGCGTTGGCAAGACATGTGTCTGAGTTTGCGATTCAGCACACTTTTTCTTTTAGGATAGTTGAACATGTTAATGTCAATATTAGAGGTGGTGACGTTAGAGCACACACCGAGAATAGGGAAAATATGTGGATATTCAAACTGAGATCTGACGTACCACCAGGCCTTAATGCTAAGGTCTCTGTCAGACCCTTTCTGAAAATGAGAAGATTAAAGGCATATTGACTTTATTAACTCACACTCAGTCCTTTGACTTTTTTAAACACATCTCCTACTTTTTTGTAGAGTATGTTTTTAGCAATATTTTATTATTATTTTTCTACTTTTGTTGACTTATTAAATGTTTTTAAAGCATCTCTTTGAATTTAGGATTTTGTGTATTAAATCAAGTTTTTAATTGATTGTTATTGTGCTAATAGTTTAATTGGGTTATTTCCGCTTTTTTACTGGTTTCAACAGTATATGATATGTGCCTCAGTCATTTGTATTTGAGTCTGAAGAAGCCGAGTATGGTGAAAGCGCTTACTCAATAAAACTGTCCTTTTACGATAGCTGCTTTGTTTTGTGGGTGGTTTATTGGTGGAGAGACTACATGTGAAGAGAATTTTGTGGTATTATCTACACCGACTACTTGTATTTTTGCTGCCTCTGCCTTGGTTCACCCTCTGAGTATTGGATTTTTCCTTTTATTATTAATTGCTGCTCCCTCAGAAGGCGTTTGCTCCTTAACTTCTTTTACCTTCTTTACATTTTGCTGTTTTTTATCTACGGATACATGGCAGAGAAAGCATCTGATCAGATTGAGTTACCGTATGTATTGAAGCAACCAATGGGTAGCTCTCTTACGGATAGACCTTTAGCGGAACGCTTTGCAGATTGCCTGCGTGAGAGAGCGAATCCGTTAATGTTATATGACTGTTGCGGCGAGGACGCAGAACATCAGGAAGCAAGTTTTAGTAAAGAAGAACTACGTTCGTTATTAGAGGTGATGGAAGGAGATTTCTCCAAACTAAAGCCCCTACAATCGCAACGACTGCATTTTCAAGTTTGCATAAAAAGACAGATCATTCCAAGGGGGCTACGAGTTTTAAAGATGCCGACCACTGGCACGACTTACCCTGAACTGTTGTACCAGTGGCAGCAACTCAATATTGAGGTGAGTGTTAAATACATGCAGCTCCTCAATGATTTTTTCTTACCTATAGAAGAAGAATTAAGAACAAGTATTAATCAACAACAACGCTTATTATATGAGCGTTTTCCACAATCTTTAATTGATGAGAAACTCAGTGAAGTGATTGATAGTGCTAGTCAATATGAAAGAAAACTTATTACACAGAAGAAGAACAAACTTCAGCGTGACATCACTGACTTTAAAATGGGCCAGATTTTCACTTGGCCCAGAACGTCTTTTGCTAGATCGAATAGTGACTTCAACAATTATAATGTTGTTAGAGGAACAACACCTAGAGGTAATAATATGTTGCCTTTAGAGACTATTCCTACATCTATAGTGAATAGTGAACATTCTGTTACTGTTAAGAATAAGAAGCCTATTACTGATGGTGTACCATCTACTATGACTGGAGGTTCTGTGCCTTGTGAGAGCACTTTATCTAACACCGCTGTCAATGATAAAGATAACGGTAACAAGCAAGGAACTATTTGTACTTCTGATGTTATACTAGTCTCACATGAGACGGATAGTTCCTTAGACATAGCTCCGCTTTCGACACCAGTTGTACGTAGTAAAACTACCAGTACTAATCCTTCTAGGCTTACATATAAGGAATCTAACAATGTGTTGACTAATGATTTTGATAACGCTGCAGTTATGGTGTTCAATTCTTCCCATCCTTTTCCTATCAGGGAGGACAAGGGAATGGGGAGGATGAGATCACAGAGCAGAGGGAGACAAAACGGAAGTTGTCATCAGAAAGTCTCCGAACAAGAACATAAAGAAAATGTGGGAAAAGAATGGGAAAGGGAAGACTTAGTTTTTAATTTGTCTTCCCGTTCTTTGACTATAGATGAATCAATTGTTTTGTCCAAAGGGTTATCTTTTATACCTACTACTAGCAGTGTATTTGAAGAGACAATGCGAGACTTTAAGCTATATGTAAGGAATTTATCTTTACGTCTAACCTTTGGCAATAACACTGTACCTATGAATAATAAACGCTTTCAAAGACCCAGTGTCTTTACACCACAGTTGCATCCACTTTTAGCAGCTTTTAGTAAGCTCGTTGAGGACGATTTATACAGATTGAGGGACACTAATAGACGTCCTTTCATCAAGTACAATTTGAGTGCCTCAGAAAGAAGTGCCTTATACAGGCTAAGCAAGGATGTATCACTATCTATTAGACCAGCTGATAAGGGGGGTGGTATTGTGGTGTTGGACACTGAAGATTATGTGAACAGGATGTTTTCCATGCTGAGTGATTCAAAATTTTACCAACCTTTAGCCTTTAACATGGTGCAGTTCTATTCACACAAGGTCCATATGTTTTTGTTAGGTCTTTTAAACAGTAATGTGATAGACCTTTCTTTATTTCAGTTTTTGGATGTACCTACCCCAATGATTCCTTTAATTAATGGCTTGCCTAAGGTACATAAAAATCCAACAAACCCCCCTATGAGACCAATTGTGGCTGGTAGGGGGTGGGTAACTGAGCCGTCTTCGATTTACCTTGAGAGTCATTTAAGACCCGTAGTAGATAGTAACCCATTTATTTTGAAAGATACAAAGCAATTCATACTTGACCTCTATGCCAGTCTTAGTGGTATACCAGACATAGCTGGTCTTATCTTTGTCACCATGGACGTTCAGTCCCTTTTTACAGTAATCCCTAATCAAGTTGGTATTGACAAAGTGTGTTGCCACTTGAAACGGGCATCTGAAATGTCCGATATAAAGATTCATCTAATAATGTCATTATTACAGTTAGTTTTGTCTAATAATATATTTTACTTTCAAGGTAGATGTTTCCTACAGCGAGATGGCGTGGCTATGGGCACTTCGTGTGCAAATAGCTACGCCAACTTATTTATGGCTGAATGGGAACATGAAGTGATGTATGAATCTTCAGCGTATATTGAACATGTCTTGTTCTACAGACGCTTTGTGGATGATCTTTTCTTTTATGGAAGGGATCGGTCGATGATTTAAACAGCTTTGTGTCTTACATTAATGCTTCGACCACATATCTTAGATTTACCTATGAAATGTCAGAAACTAAGATTTCATTTTTAGATGTTTTTGTTGAGAAATTAAATAGTGGCTTGATCAACACAGGTGTGTTTAGAAAGGACTGTCATAAAAACACAATTTTACACCGCTCCAGCATGCACCCTGGCTATGTCTTCAACAACATAGTAAAGGGACAGGCATTGAGGGCGTCTAGATACAATCCTACCAATACAGGGTTCGAACAGGACCTAGATGACTTGAATCGAAGACTGGCACAGAGAGGATATGGACAGAATGATTTCTCTAAGGGCACCATAGGTCTAAGAGACTTAAGACACAATACTGCAGCTCCATATTTCTCTGATAGGACAGATTCTTTACATGACACTCAGAATGATACTAGAACAAGCAATGTTCCAGTTAGTACAGGAGCCTTTTCTGTCTTTTTCACCAATGATGTTGCTGCCATCAAGGATTTAGTGAGGAGTCATTGGAATGTTTTGATGGTAGATTCCCATATTAGAGAAACATTAGGTGATGTCCCCCAGTTTAGATATAGAAATAAAAAGAATCTAAAAAGGTTACTATGTGATAGAGGTTCTACCAACCCATGATCTAGCATTATACAAAGTGGAACACATTGTTGTGGTAGCTGTGGTTTTTGTTCTTATATCAATCCTTCCACTCTGTTTACCCACCCCCTCAGTTCACGTCAGTACTTCTTTAAAGTTAATGGCAACTGCACGTCCAAGAATGTCATATATCTTGCCACCTGCTCAACATGTATGTCCTTTTATATAGGGAAGACTAATCGATCCTTTAAGGAACGTATACGTGAACATTTATACAGCATCAGGATGGGGCATGTTAGTAATGCGTTGGCAAGACATGTGTCTGAGTTTGCGATTCAGCACACTTTTTCTTTTAGGATAGTTGAACATGTTAATGTCAATATTAGAGGTGGTGACGTTAGAGCACACACCAAGAATAGGGAAAATATGTGGATATTCAAACTGAGATCTGACGTACCACCAGGCCTTAATGCTAAGGTCTCTGTCAGACCCTTTCTGAAAATGAGAAGATTAAAGGCATATTGACTTTATTAACTCACACTCAGTCCTTTGACTTTTTTAAACACATCTCCTACTTTTTTGTAGAGTATGTTTTTAGCAATATTTTATTATTATTTTTCTACTTTTGTTGACTTATTAAATGTTTTTAAAGCATCTCTTTGAATTTAGGATTTTGTGTATTAAATCAAGTTTTTAATTGATTGTTATTGTGCTAATAGTTTAATTGGGTTATTTCCCGCTTTTTTACTGGTTTCAACAGTATATGATATGTGCCTCAGTCATTTGTATTTGAGTCTGAAGAAGCCGAGTATGGTGAAAGCGCTTACTCAATAAAACTGTCCTTTTACGATAGCTGCTTTGTTTTGCGGGTGGTTTATTGGTGGAGAGACTACATGTGAAGAGAATTTTGTGGTATTATCTACACCGACTACTTGTATTTTTGCTGCCTCTGCCTTGGTTCACCCTCTGAGTATTGGATTTTTCCTTTTATTATTAATTGCTGCTCCCTCAGAAGGCGTTTGCTCCTTAACTTCTTTTACCTTCTTAACAAAAATATTTAAAATTGATTGAATACAGACCAGATTAAGACAACTGAAAAAAAATTAAATGGTAGAGACAGAGTTAAAAAATTAAAAGACAATAAAGCCACTAGTAATAATGTTTTTTCCCTGAAATATGTAAATTAATACATCCTGAAGTGTTAGATCTCTTATTAAAAGTCTGCAGTCAAGACCGCCTCTAACATCCCAGCCTCTTGGAAATATACTTTAAATTTTTCTATTTTGAAACTAAACAAGGACCCATCTTTTTGTTCCTCCTACAGCCCTGTATCTATTTTACATATTGATTAAAAATACTTGCATCTATCCTTCCTTCAGAATTAAATATTTTTACCTATATTGCTTTATGATGATCAAACTGGATTTATTTTGAATAGACAAACACAAGACAATATTAAAGTAATAATCACTTTGATAGATTATGCAAATAAAATGCAAACAAAATTGCATTTGACTTAGTTGATTGTTTTTATTTAACCAATATACTCAAAGAATTCAACTTTCTGGATGATTTCATTAATCTTGTTAGCAAACTCTATCAAAACTCTTATGCTTTTGTTAAAATAGGACCCTACTTTTCACAATCAATAAAGATATGCAAGAGTGCAAAACAAGATTGTCCTTTATTAACACTACTTTCTGCTATGGCTATTGAGCCTTTTTCCAATTTTATTAGATCAAATAAAGATATTATTGGGTTTAAATGAATGATCAAATTATTTCTAAAATTCAACTTTCTGCTGAAGATATTTTATTAACTATAAGTAATGTTGATTTATCCTCAACTCATTTAAAGAATGATTTAAAAGATTTTGAAACAATTTGGGGTTTAAGCTTTAATCATTTATTAATAAAAAATAAATAGTTTATTAACAGATATAGTTTCTTTAATTTGAGTAATAAGCAAAGAAAATATTTAGGTATTATGTTGACTCAAGAATGCAAAGACATAGCTTTAACTAATCAGAATTATATTCTGGAATATAAAGTTTAGTTAATGAATAATTGGAACACATTGTTTTTACAATGGAGAAAATATTAATCCTGATTAAAATGATAATTTTACCAAAGAGCTTATATACCATTCACCCTACTTCTATATTTCCCTCCAAGGGAATTAAAAAAAAACAATGTACTTCAAAAGTTTTTTTTTTGTCACCCCAGTAAGCCTATGACATCCTTTGAACATCATACAAGAAGTTGGGAAGAAGGCAGTATTGGTATCACTGTTATAGAATTGTATGAAATATCTTCTGCTATTAAGACTGTAGTGTTATGGCTTATTCCAAATTATACAGCCACATGGAAATTAATTCATGATAATATATGGTTAATTAATAATAAATATATATCTTCTTTACATAGACAAATATTACCTAATAATTTCATAGGGGTAATAAAATATTCTTTTACTAAGAATCTAAATAAATCCTCAGATTTTTATTATATTAATAACATACTTAAAATATTTAGGAATTTCATTTATAGTAATGCAGATATAAAATATGTGTTTAAATTATTTCCTACAGCATTTAAAGAAAAGTGTATGGCATCCTAAAATATTAATATGATGATGATTCAAACAAAAATAATAATTTTTGGTATCAATTCTTAAATGATATTAAGATACTTTCTCCTGAATTTTAATGAATAAATACAATTTTGATTTGAATAGTAGGCTTAATATTCAGGATCATAGACAGTATATAATATCTATAATGAAGTCAATGTCAGATTTAGATAAAAATGTCTACCCAATTTTATAGAATTTTTAATCAGTCTTGTCACACATAGCGAGACTACTTAAATCTTACCTATCCAAAACATATAAAATAATTACACCTTATAAATCATGTATTAAAGATAATTACTGGAATTACTCTATACAAATACACACTATCACATTTTTAAAGAAGAGAAAATATTGCTTCTATAGTCTTCAGGTCAGGAAGAACATCTCTTTCCTTATTTTGGAACTTATTTTCATGGAAATAGTTGCATAGAGCATTCATTACACCTCACAAAAATTGAAGTTATATTCAAGAAAACAACATATAAATCGTTGAAGATGTAATTCTAGACTGAAAGCCAATTGGCTGCATATGGTATTTGAATGTAGTGTTTTAAGACCATTTTGGAAATATATGAATAATGTTATATAAGTTTTATGGTCTGATAGAGTTATATTTTCTAAATCAATGTTCTTCTTTCAGCTTTTCTCAGTTAGGGGTTGCCACAGTGGAACTCTGGTCCACTAATGATTGGCAGTAGATTTTTTTTTACGGGTGCCGAGGTGCCAGCTCGACACCCAACCTTCAACGAAGGCACGCCCATTCTACGCATGTCTTTCAAATGCCACTTGACCGTGGGGAAGACATGCAGACTCCACAAAGAAGGTGCTCCCACCAAGAATCGAACGGGAGAACCTCTTGCTGTGAGGCAACAACGCTACCACTACACCACCGTGGCTTATCTCACTACTGAGGCTGAAGTGTAAAACAAAGTGAAACAACAATAAAACAGTCTATATAGTGCAAAGGGACTCAGAAAGAACATAACTAGCATAGTTTCTTTTAATATCCTCATTTGTGAAACTTCTTCAGAAAAAGCACAAAATTAAATTAAAATCAACACCTTTTATACATAAAAATCCACATGACAACCAATAGCATTTCTCCAATTATGATGCAATAATTAGTATCCCCCAACTCTAATGGTTAAATGTTTTGTGTCCACTTAGTTTCCTTTAATTCCTTACATAATCAACCCCATCTTCTTTGGGAATAGATGTAAATATTGAAACCACGTCTACTGTGATAATAAAATTCCTGTTAGTACAATATGAATACTCTTGATTACATTTCCTAATATTATTGAGAAAGTCCCAGGAATCTTGTATATAACAAGGTAGTTGTTGCACTAGAGAACTGAAAATAGAATCCAGGAATATCAAAATTCCCTCAGTAATGCCTCAGCTAGCAGAAGCTATTGGTCTAAATGGAGGGCAGGTTGGGTTTTTATGTATCTTTGGTATTCCAAATAACATACCTAATAGCAGTTTGTCAACTGACAAAAAGTTGTAAAGCTGCACATCAATTTCACCATTCATTAATAAATCATATATATGGTATTTAACGAACCTATACTTTTTGTGTATGCCACTTAAGAAAATCTCCTGATACTCTACATTATTGTTTAACAAATTTTCCATAGCTTTTTTATAGTCTACTACATCCATTATCACCAGCCTGTCTCCCTTATCAGCTTTCATAAATCTTAAATTGTTTTGTTTGCTTAACTCCCTTAAAGCTTTATGTACCACCACATTTAAATTATGATAAGGTTTAGCTGGTTTATTGCTCAAAAGCCACCTCATGTCCCTCTCACAAGCAGTACCACCACATTTAAATTATACGATTTAGCTGGTTTATTGTTCAAAAGCCACCTCATGTCCCTCTTACAAGCAGTTTCAAAACTTTTATTAGTAAAATGCAGTGGAGGATTGTAAACTGAAGGTTTAGACAAACGGTTGCCTGTATTAGCATCATTTAAAAAATGCAGATTTAGTTTCCTTGTAAAGAACTTTAATTCTAAAATGGCTTGAGTAAACCTAGTTCTGTGACTTGGAATGAAGTTTAAACCCAACTTTAAAATGTTCAAATGATGCTCGTTAAGAACAAAAGTACTTAAATTGAGCACCTTAGTCTCAACAGCACTAGTGCTTAAAACAATTTCACTTATCTTTTTCTTACTTTGTTCCAACCACATCCTTGATGCTGTGGGATGGGCATTTTCTGTCCGACAAACTTTTTTGTCTGCTCTCCTTGCTTCTGCCAGTCTTCCAAAATAAAACTCATGTTAGTTGATCCTAATGGTAACTCGGGAAAATCTTCTTCATGGATGTTGATGGATAAACTCACACCCATAGATTTAGTAATACTATTTGTTGATACAGACAGAATTACATAATTTCCTGTCATGTTGTTCCTATTTTTTAAAGTACCGGACTGCTGTATTTGCTTTAAATGACTTCCAGAAGCTCATATGTGATGATTATTATGAAAAGAATGTTTGTTCTTCTCCTGTAATGTTTCATTTATGTATGCCTTTCTTTGATCGCTAATGACACTAGTATAGGTAGGTCTGGTTTTGTAAGCAAATAGATCTCACTGGATCTTTTTCTGCTTATGAGCAGTCACTGTTTTTTTTTTTTTGTTTCAATCTACACTGACCAAAAGACATTCATATTCATGCTTAGTTTCACAAGAATTAGCATGTAACCCTCTGATGTTAACAATTACCCTCTTATATATGAGACTCCTGGGACTTTCTCAATAATATTAGGAAATTTAATCAAGAGTATTCATATTGTACTAACAGAAATGTTATTATCACAGTAGATGTGGTTTCAATATTTACAGTTATTCCTGAAGAAGATGGGGTTGATTCTATAAGGAATGACAGGAAACTAAATGGACACAAAACACGTTATGGTACATACCTGGATATTCTGCAATGAGATCCAATACGGATGCATTAAAGTGTCTTGTATTGAGGGTGCCATACTTTAACTGAGAAGAACTGCTGATAATATGGATATCAATTCCATAGTCTGACAAATTCAAAACAGGCCTCACATGCCAGCTCCACTGGCACAGAGGGATAATGCCTAGAGTGTGGCCCATGTGATCTGAGTTTGATAAGCAGCGCAGACACCTGCTGGTGGTGTGGCAGAAGGGAAGACTAATGAGGTGGAGACTGCTTACCCCTTACTGGAGAGGAGAGGGAGTACATGGGCAGCATACTTCTGCAGGTAGATACTAGGGTCACTCAGGTGGGCTGCTTGTAAGTGGAGCAGAGCTTTGGTTGCATTGCACACAAAGGCAGAGACAGCACACTGTGAGCTCATTGCATGCTTCCCCTTAGGCACTACAGACATGTTTGTAAGTGTCCTTAGGGATGCCTAACAAAAGGCCCATATGGAAGCTTAGGTGACCATGTCAGTGACTGGTTGTCACCCTGTGGGAACAAATATGATGGGAATAGCTCTTGCTCAATGGGGAAACAAATGAGCTAAAATAAATTGGAGAGAACTGATGGTTGTCAAGCATTATGGACCCAAGGAGAAAAAAGAGACGCTCACATACATATGACCAAAAGAAAGAAAAGCAGGCTGTACTACAGCATATGTGCCTAATCAGCCTCTAGCATATGAATATTTCTCTCAAAATGCTCTGGAAACAGTACAAGCACACTGAATGATCTTCTAGCCTCCATGAAGTGTATACTCAAGAGAGCCTTCTAAAAGGAATGAGTACCACATGACATAACTCAGTATTAACACCATTTAAACCTATACACCTTTTTTTACATCATCCTTTTTTCTAGTTATACATTACATTTATATAATTTAAACTATGATACAGTGTGCATTACATTACATTGATAATTTTAGATTAACTTTAAAAGTACATTAAGCATGTAGTGGACAACTATTTAGATCAACTAACTTCATTTGTCTGTATCAATAACTAAATCATTAAATTCAACTTTTCAGTCTTTAGTATCATGATCAACTCTCAGACTGTCTATATATTTATTTGGATTCTTCATTGGTCTTCCAATTTTTTAATATTTAAGAGGCTTTTCCTTTGTGAACATTTTATCTTCCTTTTAGGAAAGTTGTTGTTCAATAAATTTTCTTGGTGACACAATTCAAGGAACCACTCTCTATAACTCTAAACTAGCACAAATTTCACAGTGTATTTCTTCTTGAAACAGTACTCATTGTGACCATTCATGTCAGTTCTCCTCCTTGAAAATCCATGTATTGTCTTGTATAAAGTCACTATTTCCTCCTACACAGCTTTCTTTCCACCTTCTCCATAAACAACACAGGGTCATGGCCTGGCTGCCTGCCCATCTAATTCTACTTCAGGTTGTAAACCTCAACAAGGTCACCAAATTCTTATTCTACATCCTACATGTATATATGGCAGCCTACTGCAGTTTCTATGACTACTGTATTTTTTTGTCTGCAGTTTTCTTTCCAGCATTTTATTTCCTTAGTATTGCATTGTAAGCATTAGTAATAAAGGCAAAGTAGATTATTTGTTTTTCAACCTTCTGTTCATTAGCACTAAACTGGTGAGAGAATGGGCCCCCACAATGGAGTTTCTCGTATTTTTTTTATGATTTGGATAGTTTTCACTATTTTTTCATTGAACTGCAGTTCAAGTGGATTGAATAATATACATCTGAATTCTCATTCATGCACAAGTCTTCTGAGTTATTGGCTTTAGTTTTGTGGACAATTCACAGATATGACATTACTGGGTATTGCACAGCTGTAGAATAGAGACTAATGTATTATTCACACTTACACTTGAGTCTCTCAGTCTGATTAGTTTCCAACGTACAGAATAATAATCTACACAGCATAAGTTACATACCTTCTTTGAAATGTAACAGATTTTTATTTACTGTGCTCCATGGATAACATGGAAGGTTTAAGAGTCAATGAAAGTAACTCACAGTACTCTGTATGAGTTAGAATCACTGATGTGTGTCTCCTGGAATGAATTTTTGTACTTATTGGTTGCATTGTGAAAAGTTGTGTGAGACATATTTCACACTTATCAGGGGTTTCATCTTTCCCACAATGTGCGGCCAAGGAGTTGGTATAAATAAGTTAGGTAGTATGGAGATAAATTTCTTCCATACAGGGGAAGAGGGGGGCTTGGCCTACAAAAAGAATAGTTTGAAGGGATTTCAATGATAATTCTGATGGGTGCGTGTATACTGTGCTGTTAGTAGGTTTAATTTTGGCAGGTCATTATGGATCTATTTGGCACTGGATATTCTAGTGTCTCTTTGTATTTCTGTTATAGTATGCACTGCATATTTATTAACTTTGTTTAGCTTGTTTTATGTGACCTAAAATTTCTAACCAGCACATGAAGTCCCTTAATCCTTATTTGCATTTCATGATTCCCAGACGTGTCATGTGTTCTCTCAAGCATTTATCTTCTCAGTTAATTGGCAGCTGTTAACTGAAAGCTTTGAACATTAAGCCTTTGATGCAGCTTATTTCTCCTTTGAAAGAAAAATTAGACTGAATTTCTCTCCTTACTGATGATTTTTGCTCAGGTCAGCCCCTCATTTTAACTTTTTTCAGTAACTTCATTTCTAAGCCAGTGTCAGTATAGCTCTAGAATTTCTTTTATTTGTTTTTCTGCCACTAGTAGCAGCAAGATTAATGAAAGAATCTCTGATTCTTTCAATAACAATTTTTCATACTCTTCTGGTAAATACACTCTACTTAATGTAACCCTATGTGCAATTCTTTTTCAGATTATACAACTGTATATTAAATAATATTCTCTGCAATGTCAGAGTTATCTCCCACAAAAACTTTCTGAATATTCTCTGCAATGATCTATTTTCTCCTGAACCTATTTACCACCGATATGCTATTGACATTTAACATATTTGTACATTATTTCTTTCACTTCCTTCACCATTTTGTTTCTTCTGGGCATCAATAAATGATCCTGACCCATTAACAACTGGTCTGTTTTCTTGCAGGATTACAGTTCCTACATAATTTCTGACATGAATGTACATGTAACATATTTGGCTTAATCACATCATTATATTTTAATGCTGGTGTACCTCTAATTCTGTGAATATTTCAGCTCATTTTGCATGTTCATATAACCATTGCTAGGCTACATATCAGTGCACAACCTTTCTTTGAAGCATGCTGTTTCAATCATATTATGTACAAATGTTGCACATTCTGCATCTTCTGTAAAAATATATTTAATAACTGCTTGTCTTCTGGCTTTGGCAATAGCACAATTACTCTGACTTTTTCAGTACAAAGCTTCAGTCTCCTTAGAATCTGACCCATGCATTTCGGACATCTCACTTTTTTTCCATATTTACTCCTATTCACCAGCTGCATCATTTCCTTGCCATTGTCTAGTTCTTCTTGTGTCTGTCCATACACTACAGATCACCAGTTATGTTTACAACACCTTCATAACATAAGCAACGTTATCATTGAAATCCATATATAATGAAAGTGCATCTGGCAGGCCAGTAAGCTACAATAAGCGTGCTGGGATTCATTGTCATGTAGTATACAGTGAAGTACTAATTAGCAGCTTGTGAAGGGTATAGGGATTCAAAGACAATGTATTATGGACCATCTTGTTAACCGTGAGAACCATGGGAAGTAAACTCCTAAATTTCAGCACTGCACATGCACACACTCTTTTGTCTATGCATCCTAGCCTCAGTTCATTTTAGATTTCTTAGTACAAGTCAAGGACAAAGCCAAAAAAGCTGACATTATGCACAGCGGATTAAGGCAATGAGCTGTTAACAAGCTGTTTCCATGTTTTAGCATTTGATTCCCTCAGCCTCCATTTGTCTAACTGTGTAACTCTGAGCAAGTCACTTAACAGACAACATTCACAGGCTGTCTGAAAATGTCCAGGGAGATCAATCCTCTACCCCAATCCACAAACAAACATAAATAAATATATAATTAAAAAACATGAATGAGAAAGGCCCAAAATCAGGGACAGAATTTAAATAATCATGTTATATACTCAGAAAGTTGCTAGCAGAATAACAGGTTTGGCATTAGCATTTGTTTTTGAAGCATATGAAGTCTGAAACTCAAATGGATGTATTTTGTTATTAAATGACTGGCTGCAGATATCTCAGCCAAGCTTTGTAGTTTCAACCTTCTGTAGTTCATCAGCAGGCAGGGAGAATGCTTAAAAATAATATGGAACAAAGGCTCAAAATCAGAGATGAATCTGAATATACTGCTATCATACTCCTATGAAAGTGTTAGATTAGCATGTTTTTCTTTAACATATGTTTGCTGAAGAGTATAAAGTCTGAAACTCAGATGTCAGTTATTTAGTGATTGAAGTACTGTCCTCAATTATTTACCAGAAAACCATATATTTTGAGTTGGAGGCCAAAAATGTGAGGTAAAATAAAAATACAAATATAAAAAAAGGGACATGTGAAATAAATCACGGACAGCTAAAATATATTTGCTATTACTGGAAAGAAAATTCACATATTTTATGAGAAACAGAAAGAAATCTAAGGCAAAAATCAAGCAGGAACCTTCCAAGAAATCAAAGACAGTTAAGATATATGCTATATTTTAGACTATAAAGTTTCAACTCTGGAAGATGGAAAGTTGTCAAGTTACACTGTTGCAGTACTGAATATGATTTAAAGCAGAATTGTATGGTGGACAGTGTTCCACTTTCTGTGCTAAGTCCTTCCATAGCATCCCACTCTGGCTATATCCATTATATACTCCATTAGAATTGGTGCCCTCTTACAAATAGCTTGGGCTTGGGCTTCTGTATACATCTGGATAACAAATGCAAAAAATAATAATAACAACAATAATAACTCTCTTATATTCTGGGCACTGAAATATCCCCCTTCTCTCCAACTCCTTAAAGTCAGCAATTGAGAAAAGAATCCTTCTCCCTCAACTTAGAATTTAGTCTCCCACCTGCCACAGCATCCTCTGCAAAAAACTCCAAAACAAATTAAACAAGATTTGTAGATTTATCACACACTCCCCAAGAAATGACCATCACTACATAACTCTAGAAAAAAGCAACATGGCTCCCAGTGAAGCAAACAGATGACCTGCTCCTAGGCTGTCAGTTGTTCAAACTCCTATATGAACAACTCTCCCTTCTCAAATTCAGAATTAATAAGATTAGCCTCCCCATACAATAGGTTCATAGGTAGGTAGGTACTAGGCTATTGGCCCAAGGGCCTACATAAGCCTAGCCAACAAGGTTCTCTGGCTTACGCCACCCAAGAAAGTTATTTTCCTCTGCTACTGTTGAGCAGAGACACAGAAGTGATCCCCGGGGTGTATTTCCTATTTCCCATCCACTCATCAAGATTTTTCTTGAAGAGTGCTAATGAAGAACTTTGCTTGACATATATGGGTAGCCTGTTCCAGAGTATGGGAAGTATCTGGGACAGGAATCTATCCCTCTAGCATGTCCTGTTTATTGTGGTGGCAAGGTTTAAGTCACTAGAGTGTGTAGCTCGGAGGGACTGGGATTTCTTTAGATGTAGCATGTCCAACAGCTCTGGGTTTGACATAGCTTTATATGTTAGGCAGAGATCACCTTGGAGTAGGCGATATGCTATGGAGTAAAGCTGGAGTTTTTTGAGGCGGTTAGTGAAGGGCATTTGTTTGAGGCCAGTAATCCTCTTTGTGAGGTACTTCTGTAGCCTTTCCAGCTGCTGCAGATGTCTTGTGAGGTACACTCCAAAAGGGGCATTGTACTCTATAATGGGTCTAATGAGTGTAGAGTAGAGGGGAACGATGACCTCTTTTTTCCTGGATGAGAATCCTTTTATGATGAGGTGTGCCATGTAGAAGGACTTCTGATTACTGTGGCAATGTGACTATCAAAGGAGAGACTACTGTCCACCTGGGTCTCAAGGTCTCTTATCACACATTCGGTGTTAAGTAGATTGCTGCCTATGTGGTAGTTCATGGGTACAGAGTTTTTACCAAAGGGGATGACACTGCACTTTTTGGCAATGAGCTTGAGGCCATGGCTCTGACACCAGTCATCTGTCTCAGCGAGGCCCTTCTGTAGGATGTCCACATCATTTGGGGACTTGACTATGGCTCCTAGTTTGCAGTCATCTGCAAACTTCATTAGCCAGAGGCCTTCTCTGTCAGCCTGTACTTCAGAGAAGTAGATACCAAACAGGAGAGGTCCCAGGATGGAACCTTGTGGTACTCCACTTGTTACTGCTTTGCGGTCAGATTTGGAGTCTTCAACCTTTACAGTGTGGGTTCTGCCAGTGAGCCAGTTAGCAACACATCTTATGACGTAGGGATTTATACCTAGTTTAGTGAGTTTAGCTATAATTCTATAATGAGTGATGGTGTTGAAAGCCTTGACAAGGTCAAGATAGGCTGTGTGAACCACCTTACCCTCATCTACGGCTTTGGTGACTGCCTCAAAGAAGTTGATCAGGTTCAGGAGGCACGATCTGCCTTTCACAAACCCAAACTGGGTGGGATCCAGAGTTTGGAGGTTACCAATGTCTTTGTTTATGAGTTCTATGATGATATGTTCCATGGCCTTGCAGACCAGGCTCATCAGGCTAATAGGTTGATAGTTCCCAGGATCAGTGGTGGCTCCCCCTTTGTGGAGTGGGATAACTGTTGCCGTGCACCATTCAGTGGGCACAAAGCCTGATGCAAGGCTATTATTGAACATGGTGCTTAAGTGGAGAGCCAGTTTGTTCTGAAGTTCATGTAAAACGCAGCCTGAGATGTTGTCTGATCCCATGGATGCTGTGTTTTTGGCTTTAGAGAGTGCAGCTTTTACCTACGTAGTTGTGATTACAGGGACTCTGCATTCTTCCTGTATAGATATGGGCCCTTTAGGGGGTGGGGGGGTAAAGTTAGCACTGAACCTATCTGCCAGGATGTTGGCAATATCAGCTGGTTCTGTAATTTTCATGCCTTTGTGCTGTAACTCAGAGCAGATCTGGGTGTTGCCATCGAGATTCTTGACATAGTTATAAAATGCTCCCAAACAGTTCGGACCACTGCAAAACGAAGCCAAAGAAAGGACTCATTGGATGGTGGTTGTGCTTGATTGTACAAGTGTGTAATTGCTTTATTGATTCAATTATTACACTATTTAAACTTGGTGTTTTTGCATTGTAGCCATTGACTCTGAGGATGCCACAGTTTGTTGGTGAAAGCGCTAAGTCTTGATTAAAGTATTTGGAAACAACGCATCGGCTTTCTTTGGCTTCGTTTTGCAGTGGTCCAAACTGTTTGGGATTTATTCTTTGTTTAACCCTAATTTGGGTTTTATTGTTAGTTTTTGTAGTTATAGAATGCTTTCTGGTTGTCCTTAGAATTAGTGGTGATTTTGTTTTCATAGCTAGCTTCGGAGGATCTTATAAGGGATCTCAGCTTCTTTCTGAGGCTGACCAGGGAGCTCCTCCACTTATGGGATTTTACTCTGTTTTGCAACAGTTTCTTCCTTCTGTTGTACAGTTTGTTTATGGCAGGGGACCACCAGATTGGCTTCCTTTTTTTGGAGGATCGTGTCTTGGTTCTGTTTGGGATAGCACGATCCATGCACTCGTGTAAGTGCTTATAGAGTGCATTTGTGTAGGATTCAGCAGTTGTAACTGTATTGTCCATCTGCATGGGTGTCATGAAGTTCACCACTTCTGTCTTAAGAAGCATGAACTTGGCTTTGGAGAAATTTTTTACCTCATAAATCTTAGTTATGTGGGTCCTCTTATGCAAGTTTCTCAATCCAAACTGCATACTCCTGATCATGTTTCTCAGTTCCTGGCCCCAAAATGTGGGAATTCCTCCCACACAAACTCAAAAGACTCCTCACTTTACCCCATGCACTAATAAAGTCTCATGTAATTAATCAAGAAAAATGTATTCGCAGCCCTTCAGGTCATGTAACCTAGACTACTTCCTCTACTTTTATCTACACTTCAACCTGACAAACACCCTTTAAAGTCTTCTTATTTAATTCTTCTACATGGAAACCTTTCTATAACCCTATTGTATATTGAATCTATGTATATGTTGTAAATTATGATCATTTTGTGCTATTAACACTTTATCTTCATTATACCCATACTTTTTAAATTTTTGTAACACTGATTATTTATTTTCCTGGGGAAGAGACTGAATCTGGTCAAAACTAAACAGTGTTCTTCCCCAGTCAACAAATTCAAATAAATACATTAATTAAATAATGTCCCTCTCTGCCTCATCCATCTTTAGAACCCTTAAGACTAAGCTATTAATTCCAGACAGGGCTTAAAATGACTTGACATTGACTGTGGTCTTGACTGGCCGACCTGAGGAAATGAGGAAATCATTTAACCCTTTACATTTCCGGTCAACCAGCGTATATATTAGGAGGCAGCAGCAGAATGAGAGATCACAAAAAGATTACATAGACATGGGGCATAAATCAGCTTCTTTACTTAAGAATCGGGTACAAAGCCAAAAGAGTGAATAATTCCCATTGAAAAATGGCTAATACCCGGAATAAGTTATAATTGAAGGCATCAGGACAAATAAAGTACATTATTAGAAGTCATTAGGGCTAAAACAATAGCAATCTCCACAAATGCATGGAACATGCATATGAAAAGAAAAGTGCAGGAGCTGGCTATGACATAAAGGAGGAGAATAGGTGATTTTTTACATGTGGCGGTAATACATCAAAAGCACTGGTCTTTATTTGCTGTCAAACAGAAGTTTTTATATACCCATGACAATGAGATACATGTTGTGCACGCTGACACATCTAGATCCAGGATGCATTTTATCCCATTGACTTGACATGTACCACCATGAATTACAGAAGGATGTATCCCTACTCTGGATCTCAATTAAGATCCTGCCTGGCATCAGGAGAAGGTTGTCCTTATCAGTTCAAATATGCCCACAAACTGATATTGTAGAATACATCAGTAAAAATGAAAAAAAATGTCATGGCATATTCAGTATCAGTTCCCAGTGTTCTGATGAGCTGCTGGTCATATATGTAACCCTGCAATATCATTCTGAATATTCTTGGTGGTCTAATGTCTAAGATTACATTGTTTCCATATTATATAAGCATTATTGCCCTTCCAGGCATGCTTATAATCAGCATAATTAAGCACAATATGGTTTGAACCTATTACTCCAGTGGGTTTTCCTTACTGCAGCAAACAGGGTAACCCTTCTGCCGCACTGTGAGGGTTATTAATCATTTTATGTGTTGGGAAGATATAAGAAAACAGGAGGGGAGGTCAGTTAGATCACCAAGCATAGTTACATGTTTAAGACTTGGGAGACTAAGAGCAGCAAAAGGGAAAAAAATCACCAAACTAATACACTCTGAGAACTTTTGTTTGCTTGATTAATAAAAGAGTGATAGAGTTATCATGGTCAGAAAAAAAATAGAGACTGAGGCAGAATTATGGCCTCTCCACCAAAGCAGTCCAGAAACATTGACTAATAATAAATATATATGGTCTGTTTTTATGACCCACATATCAGTGAATTTATGTGTATGTCTGCTTTTGTAGATGGTATACTATGGAATGCACTACAAATGCTTTTGCATAATATTTCAGAATCTCTGGGAAATATAATCAAGTAATGTTTTGCAAGCACTATACGGCCTGCACAAGACACTCCTGTCCCTACTCACTGACATACTGCAATGCAGCAGACTATGTCTGGCAATTACAGCAACGCTGGCCATGATGTGATCAGACTGTGTTACAGGTGTTACACAGTGGCATAGTAGTTACAGTTTCTTCCTTACAATTCCAGGGTCTAAGTTTCAATTCTGACCTCTGATTACTCTCTGTATGGTATTTATATGTTATCTGAATGTTTACAAGTTTTCGTCAAGTTCCACGGTTTCTTCAGACCTCCTAAAAACATGCTCTTTTTTCTGCAGTATCCATATTGCATTTTCTCTTGTCCTTGCCACCATAATTATGCCTGATCATATTTGTCAATGGACTTACTAGTTCATTACCTAAATTAAAATGTAAGAAAGATTTATCCAACAAAGACTTGGTCCTGTGCATATGGCCAGCTCTGAGAATCTCTCTCTCTCTCTCTCTCTGTCAGAATTTAAGAAATTGTCATACAAGCATTAAACATAAAAGAGCCCCTAGTAATCTAAAAGGAGAAAATAAAATAATTACTTCTTTTCGACACAATTTTTTATTTAAGATTACTTTTCTAAACGTCTTTATTAAGTATGACATTTTTAAAACGTTACAGGTACATATACAACACTAGAAAATAATCAAACTGTAATAATATTTCCTTTTTCATTCACTCCAACATTAAATTGTTCATTCCCTGCCTTCCATTAAATTTACTCCTTCTCCTGAACACTATTCTTCATGTCCTACGTTTAATGCTATTGACTGCCCCCAAAAAATCAAATACCAGAAACTGGAAATCAAAATCTAAGCCAGCTTAACGAAAGTACAGAATATTGTAAAGGAGATAAAAGAACTGGAATGCAATCTTTTGAGAAGAGAAGGAGCAGATTATACAGAAATATTTAAGATGATTTTTAAAATGTTCTGTGCTCAAGTGTAACATAAACTGTGTAAAGTACCTTAAGTGCATGTTTGACTTCTGAGAATGGGTCAGCTGAACTCATACCAAATGATAAAGAAACTGAACTATTTGCATTCCTTATTTTATTCATGAAAATATTTCAAGTGAAACCTGCAAGTAAATTGAGAGACAACACATTAGACACATTAATCCTTCAAGAATGTATTTTATTGCAAATTTAGTTTCACTGAGTTTGCTTTGCTCTGTAATAAAAAAAAAAATATATATATATATATATATATATATATATATACACACACACACACACACACAAACACACACACACAATCATATATATGTGTGTGTGTGTGTGTGTGTGTGTGTGTCTGTGTGTGTGTGTGTGTGTGTGTATGTGTATATATATATATATATATATATATATATATATATATATATATATATATATATATATATATATATATGTGTGTGTCTATATATATATATATATATATATATATATATATATATATATATATGTCACACACACTCACACATTAAGGGCTAAAAGATATAATTTTGTCTGTGTAGAATTAATTGTTAAAAGTATTGGCTGCACCATGTACTAAATTAAGACATTTCCCCCAACAAGGAAGAAAATTATTGCCTTTAAAATAAGTCAAACATCTGCATAGGTATTACTGCTGTTGTAGGAATTATGTACTGTAAAGATGGCAAATCAATGTTCATAGTATTAACGGAGTTAATTATTGCTGCAGATTTAAAAAAAAAACAGGACTCAGTGGAAGAAAAGGAACATTAACCTCAGACACAGAAGGACTGACAGGGAGCAGTTGTCAGTCACCTAGCAACAAGTTTCCCATCCCCGCTGTGCTCTTTAATTCAGCAAATCTGCTCAGGATGTTAGGCAGTTCTCCTGGCAAAACACATTATGTAGGAGTCTGAAGGATACAAAACTCTACTGTACACAGCACTCTGTTCCCTATTGACCGCTGGTCCTTTCTCTTCTCTCACAAAAGAGACCTGTACAATACCCTGAAAAGGGGTGGAATCTCAACAGAGAAAACATTATCTTGTAATTGTGATTGACTGAATAATGAAAAATGATGTTCTTTTTTAATTTCTACTTGTTGAGGCCACGTTTTTTTGTCACCTGGCACTCAAATAGCATTCCTGCTGGGAAAAGGGGCAAACACTGAAAACACTCAAACCTTTCCTTTTCTTTTTATTGAAAACACACATCACATCACAAGATGGATAGGTCTGTCTCTGAAGAACTTACACTGAACACAAATAGAAGTAGAAAAATATGTTTACTGCACAGTATATTAATAAAAGAGCAGACCTGTTAGCCATGTATAAAGAGGACAGAAAAATATTGCCAAATAAATCAAAATGCAGTGGTACCTGCAGGTAAAATAGTTGGCATATTAAGGTAAAATAAATAGGCCTTGGCTTCTCAGTGTCGAATGCTTATTACCTTCAAGGCAAAACATTATCCTGATCAAAAATACTTAGACATTTTCTATTACAAACGTAATTCAAAATTAAGTAAATCTCGGCATGATCACTTCATGTTTAAACTGAGACATTAACTTAGTAATGTGTATAGAAGTATTATAATGGGAAGAAGTTTTGAAGAAATATATTGATTTAAATTACAGAAAGTAATGGTAATGATTCTTAATCTCTCTCTTGACTCCTTAAACCTTTACACTAAAATACTTCAATCAATATAAAAGCATCACCAGACCTCTTAACTTGAGATGGATTATCTGACATTTAGCATTCACTGGTTCGACCAACAAGGTTAAGAGTTCACTGGCTGAAGTTCGATGTAAACAAATTTCCTAATCCCTAGCGCCCGTAACTGAAATGCAAGGGCTTTGCGATGACAACTTAAAAGAGGTAATGAGTCTCTAGCACATTATTAAGGCTGGATTCTTTTCCTGTAGAGAAGAGAAGAGTGAAAATCCTGTCTGTAGGTGTTTTCCTAACAGAGTCTCCTAACTGACATCAATTAAAGAGATTATGTCATCAACTGAATAAAAAGCTATAGCTTTCTATGCTAATACAGAAATTACTTGTGGCAGGGCCAGAAAAGCCTACATAACAGTACATGACCTTGCCTAAATTATTCTGAAGTTTATATCTTAATTAACTGTTTAGTGATAAGATTCTTATTTTGTGGACTAATGCATATAATATAAATTATTTGATTTAAGGGCAATCCACATAACATTCACTGCCAGCAAATTAATACTAGCAAGAAAAAGGATTCTAAAGTTTCCTAGCTGTTAATTTTCTGAACATTTTACCTGACAATTCACTTAAATCCAAAAAATTCAAACAGACAGTATGTGGCATCATACAGTGTGTGGAATACAATGATTTAAAAGAAATGACAATTTTAACAAACTAGTATATTTTGTAAACACAACATATGACTGTGCAGTTATATTTAAAAAGATGATTTCATGAGCAGGTATATTATAATACTGTCCATTGTTAATTAACAATGTCCTTATATGACAATGAATGTTCTGCCAATGAAATAAATAGCATTTTCTTTATAATATAACATCCCATAATATCATATGGATGCCAAACAATATCCTTCATATACAGTGAATCACAGTTGTTCTGTGCCTTTCACTTCACCTTGCCATTCTTGTTGTTTAGAAATGCATGCCTTTTTTATCAGTTACTAGTAAGTAATATGTTAATATCTTAATACAATTTTTTTAGGCTTCCAACCTTTCATTCTAAGTAATTTTTATCTGCACTTTGAAAACAACTGTAATGTCACATAAAGTGAGTTAGAAGCAAAGTTAGAATCATATATTACATGTATTCTCCATGCCACGTTTATACCAACCACTTAAGAAGTGCAGAAAGCACAGAAGTAGTACTTGTCTTTGTGAAAAGTCTCCAGAACCCATTTCACAGGGGCACTGTAGTTGTTTTGAGATTACAGCCCACAGGTTTTGCGTTCATACTGATAGTTCAACAAAGCTCCCTTCCATTGGTTGCCTGTCCTTGATATAGAATAGTATTTTACTTAACAATCCATATTATACTTTAAAGCAACAGTATTAATCTTTACTTTTTCATGATACTTTTCACAACATATGGCGCTCTCTGAGAATGGACCCATAATCCTGCTTACTGCTCTTCTAAATTCAAATTCATTTTCCTAACCATCCCCTGTATCATCACAGTTGCACTTTCTTGGGTCTTAATTCTACCAAAATCTTTAAAACTGAGGATTATGATTAGGTTTCCAGTCATAATCAACTTGTTATGTGTTCGAGACATGGATGACAAGAAATTCACCTTGACAGTGGAATGGACTGAAATGAAGATCAAGAGGTGAATACTGGCATCCATGTTAAGATCATGTAACTAATTGCTTTTGATTGGAGAAAGATAATAATAATTCTTAGCAGTAAATGGAGTTACCTGTATTGATATACTATTAGGTAGAGGAAAAAGGTTTAGGAGCACAAAGTGTTTTTACATCTTTGAAACCCATGAAAACATTTAGCGCTGTCGTACAGACAGAAGCCGAAGCTAAATTGTCCTTTTCTGGACTAACAGCTTTAAAAGCCATTAAGCACTTTAGTCTGCATTGTTTTGTGTTTCAATGCAAAGTGTTTTGCAGCTTTCAAAGATGTTTTAGCTTCTCACCACTGCTCTGTGAAGCCACTGATTATCTCATGCTCTTGCAATGAAAAAAAAGCATTGCTCCTCTGAAAGCCATGCATCTTTGACATCAGAGAATTGTATAACACGGTTGCCTTTTCCTGACTTCAGAGTATAGGCAGCACACTCCATGTGCTGTAAATATATTACTTTTTTGAGGTTCTGTTATGGACACGCATTAACAGAACCTTAAGTCAAGTAGGACTTTCTGGGATCTGGGGTTCTGGATCCGCTGTAGCACACAATAACAAGTACTACTCAATCACATATTTCAGCATCTGTAAGAGTGCACCATTTACTTCCTGATTCATAATGCACAATATGAACATATCCTTACCAGAATCAGGCATTTGTTTGTATTTGCTATCTGGAATTATTTCTCCAACATTCTATTTTCCAGTTTCCTTTTGCTTCAGATATTAAGTAAGCTACCCTTTTTTTCCTTTCTCCAAGCAGCCTTTAGAATACCTACCCCAAAAGTCCAGTTCCCCATCTTCAGCTTATTCTCATCATATTTGTATGCTTGCATCCACCTTCATTACATGTAATTGATGATATTCACTAGCTTACCCCTTCAAAAGATCACTCCCAACAATTATATTCTTTTTTTTTATTTTAAGGGAAGTGGAGGGTGGCAACACATAATACAAAGTTAAACCCACATTCATGAAGATGAATACCTCAAAAAGGCTGGCAAAACTCTAGGGTTTAATTAGGATTCCAGCATTGAGTGGTGTCTATCATACAAACTTTATACCATTCCTTATTTTATTTTGCATTATTGCTGTGATTTCTTTGTTTATTAATTTAGTTTTGCCCCCCCCCCCCAGTTTGATAAATAGGCAAAAGTATACTCTAGATATTTGAGTTGCTCCCAGATTTCAAGTAAGCCAGCTGATGTTGCTTCAGGGAGAAACACTTTTATTCCTTTTCATCTATTAAATGTGTGTCCAGCTGCAGCCTAGGTATCTTCCCTCATGTTTGAAAACGAAAACACATGCTTGCATGCATGCATAAGTATATACATACGTATGTTGTTGCAACACGTCAAAACACTTTTTTTTTGCTTTATTTTGCATTTATATTCCAGTTTAAAGTAACATTCTGTTCTTGGGTATAGACGTGACTAGCAATTAGTGTTGGAAAATATAAAAGTTTAGGAAAGTGTACTCCATGGATATTACTGTGAACAGTCTTTAATATATTACACTACATAACACATCATCATAATAAAGAAACCAAATAACAATTAGTATTCCCTATATACATATTAAAATAAATAGCTACAAAAGTAACATATTTTTGCAACATGTGTATTTGCTTAGGTATTACTGCAATATGTTGCAAAACTAGCAAAAGCAACAGAAATATGGCTTAACCCTTTCTGCAGAAGTTTCACATACAGTTTCTGCTATCTTTCTAAAAGGCAACTTATGTTATAATAATAAGTTTATAACAATTAGGGATACTTTACTGCAGTAATCCTTGTATGTAACTGTTTTGAAGATGGAATGATCTTCAATTAATATGCCTTTTAAAAGGTTTGCATTTTAGTGTTAAGATTATGATAATCATTCAACCAGATGTTATTAACTGTGTGAACTAAATAATTTCATGTTGTCATGACTTTAGCTTGAATAGTACATGTGGAAAATATTCGACTCATGGGTAGTTTAGCATAATTAAACAAAGGGCTGAATTCAATAAACCCTGTATGGCTCGGTCATGCCATGTTTGGGTCTTGGCGCAACACACACATGATAGCTCGCCGATTTGTATTCAGTAAATGGCTCTACACAAATTGTAGAGCTGTGCAAGCCAGATAAACATTGTGGCATGCTAATTAGTGTATAAGCAGCTGAATTATATGCTAATCAACCAACATAAGATGGTGGAGCTATTCAACAAGCTATAAAGGAATCTTATACATTCCTTATAGCCATTTGCCCTGTATTCCAAAACCTTTTGAAATACAGCCACAAAAACTACACAGAAAAAGAAGCATGTTAGGGGCTGCTGTTGCTCTTGTTCATATGTATGTGCAACAGTCTCAAGTCTTTGCTGCTGCTGCTGCTGATAGACCTCGGGAAGGAGGAGAAGGGTATTAAGACCCCATTTAACATTTCATGGTCTGCATGAAGTGGAAATAGTAGAGCACTACAAGGTGGAAAGAGACTCACTCCAGGAATTCTGCAGCCTCTATTGTTCTTACCTGAGACCAAGGGCAAACCCAGGGAAACCAATACCTGTAGAGACCAAGGTATGTTTAGCACTAGAATTTTAGATACAGGAAACTTTCAGAGACACATAGGGAACATTCTGGGTATGTCACAGGCATCAACATACAGGATTCTATACTAATTCCTGAATACTATATATATATATTTCCCCTGTACCCCTTAGGACAGAGCTAGAACTATTCAGGGATTCTACCCCATACCACACTTTCCCAAAGTATTGGGTGTGATAGACTGCACCCACGTTGAGATCAAATCACCACCTGAGGATAAAGACATTAATCTTGCATCAAAGCTGAGAATGCATGAGCCAGGATCTTTTAATGTCACACACATACAGGCCTAATGGGAGTATAGCACCAGTCACTCTTTAAGCTGTATATCTTTAATGACCATGCTTGACAAGTATTTCTTCTGTGGCAATAAGAAATCACCTGTGTGGAAATTTATGCAGTCTCTTTTATATAGGTTTGAATCCCACCTTGTGCAAATCACTTTTATCAATGTGTATGTCCCAACATAATATGTGCCAAACTGCCAAGTCATCCCATTGAGCTCTCCAAAGTCAAAGCTTAAAAGTCAAGCTATTGAGCAAGTAAGTCTTGACCATTGAACAAAGTGTGACCTGTTATAGCATCACACATGCCAAAGATCACTGCCAAGTTCTACAGCATCATTGCTATTTTATAAACTCTCTTTCCCTTGGATTGGTAATGTCTGTTTCTGCTTACTGGTCTTAAAATGCAAGATCACAAGTTGGCGGTAAACTGTTGCTACTGTTGCTGCAGGACCTCTGCAGACATGGCAGGCAATGGGAAAGATACTGGCAAATTCAGGGCACTGGGGTGGGGTGTGGAGAAGTCCAGAATCTTTGTTGTACTCCTTGTCAAGTGCTACAGCCAGAGTCTGCTGCAGGGGGGACTATACTGAGTCTCCGTAATAGGCTGAGGCTGGGAACAGCTTAGCCAATGCTGTCTTTAGTGTGACTGGCATACCATGCACTGGGGAGCAAAGTAAGCAGCATTACAGTGACCTTAAGAGATGCAAGCAGGTACAACTTGATCAGTGGCTGGATGAGTTTTAAACTGCTAACAGCCCCCAGTTGTGTAAGCTTTCAGATCAAGCAACTTGGAATTATATGGAATGGTATGGATATGCTTTCATGTCTCCTCTTCTCTCATTCTGTATTTTACGGGTGCAGAGGACATCACTGTGAACAGGGAGGCACATGCTCAGAGATTAGCACAACTCAGAGAGACAAGGGTATGTGCAGCACATCTGATACTGTCTGCGTTAATTATTGTGATTCCATAGAATAGTAGCAACTTCAGCATGCATACCTTAACTGTAACAGCAAGCATGCATGCTTTCTCTTCTAGCTGTTGGTGATTGTATTAGGCAAGTGTGGTAGAGTATTCAGATTATGAGGGTACAATTTTCACAACTAACCTATAGACTCACGTTCAACAAGTAGTATTTTAAAAGTTGAAATGTAGCAATGTTGGCTTTAATGTCATGTTGTTATCTTACTCTGTAGTATCTTTGAAAGCATCTATGGAATATGTGCATATTCCAAGGATTACTTGCAAAAATTCACAATGAGTTTTGGGAGTGTGAAAGCTCCATAGCTAGGATAATAATAAATGGCTATTTATTGTCCTAAAGAATGAATGTGTCATATCATTGTTCAAATCATCTCTTTCCTTTTTTAACTCACTGCGCCCCTTATCCCTCTTTCTCTCTCTCTCTTTTAATGTATATTTTTTGGGTTACATGGAATCACACCATTCTGATGTCATACAGTTCTACCCAAAAACAAATGCATTTCAGCACAGGGAGGTGGGACAACCACTGTAAGTTGGCCTGCCAAACCTCCACTGGCTGACGCACCAACACCCAGCACCTCTGGGACATAACTGCTGCCTGCACAACCCCTGCCCTACCTGGTCCATCCTCGTTAATCAACAGTGCCCTGGATGGTGGTGCAGTAGTACCCTCAGGGAGCCCTGGTGAAGGCAGTGATTATGTCACCCACCAGGAGCTGCCAGGGAATGGTACGTGATCTGATAGAAAGTGGCCTTGGTGCCCTCATCAGTCAAGTCGAAAAGGTGCTCCTAAAAATTGCAAAAAGACTCCCATGTCAAGCAGTCTTAAAGGCAACTGAGGAAGGGGACAGTGATGACAGTTCTAAGGGTGAAGACTAGATTCTCACTGTTCCCATGCTTGATGGGCATGTGCCTCCAATGTCCCCTACCTATCCCCAATCATAGTCCAGTTATTGCCATGCAATACTTCTTAAACTCAATACACCTGAGGAACATAGGGTTAAAGCAGAGTAAAGGCACTACTTTGAAACAGTTACTCTGACAGTTCTTACACAGCTATATATAACAAAGTGTAACTTCCTGTGTGGGGTGTTGACATAAATCACTTGGTCGAAGATTGTTTTTGCCCATAGCATCAAGGGTTCAATTCCAGATGGATCTCACATCATTTCTTAGTGTGATATTATATGTCTATGATATTTTTAATTATCCACATCTTAACATTTGCCACAGTTATAAGTTATTGTGGAAATATATTGAATACTGGACAAAAAAGAGGATTTGAAGCAACATCCATCCCCACAACTATGAGATATTTATCTGACCTTGTTCTGCTTTTCAGAAGTCTGTTATTCCTCTCCTAACTCTTCTTTATCAGTCACTTCATGCTACAGAGCATGGCAGGTTAATAATGACAACAGACCAAAAACATGCCCATAAATGTTCTATTATACTAAACATTCTCATGTGTATGTCCATCTCTTGCATTCACCCCTTCACTTCTACCTCTCTTTATTTGTGTATATCTATTAGGCTGATGGATGTACAGGTCATCTCATGGTTTCTGCATACTGTTATGACTCTGCTGATGGATAATAAAAATATGTTACCTTAATTCAATAGGTTGCCAGTGCTGTTGTAGTGTGCAAGGTTTCAAAATAAGCTGTAGGATTCCTGTTGTGTCATGTTCAGGTGATGATTATAGGTTCATAGGTTCATACTAGGCTATCTGCCCTAGGACATTTATAAGCCTAGCTAGAGTGTGTTTGGCTTTCGCCACCCATTTTAAATTAATTTTGCTATGCCCTTTTTCGAGGTTAGTATACTGTGCCTCTGTCTAACAGTGACACAGAAGTGATACCCGGGGTAAACCTACGATCTCCCATCCACTCATCAAGATTCCTCTTGAAGAGAGTCAATGAGGGACTCTGCCTAACCTGGACTGGGATTTTATTCCAGAGTGAAGGGAGCCTCTGGGTTATGAATCTGTCCCTCCAGCATGTCCTATTTATTTCAGTGCTGAGGTTCAAGTCTCTTGAGTGCGTAGCTCGATGGGATTTGGATTTTCTGAGGTGCAGCATATCCATTAATTCCAGGTTGGACATGGCTTTATACATCAGGCACAGATCGCCTCTGAGCAGGTGGTATGCCACTGAGTAGAGCTGGAGTTTCTTTAACCGGGCAGCATATGGCATCTGTTTGAGCCCTTTGATCCTCTTGGTGAGGTACTTTTGGGGTCTTTCCAGTTGCTGCAGGTGTCTGGTAAGGTACATCCCAAAAGGGGCATTGTACTCAATTATGGGCCTGATGAGGGATGAGTAAAGAGGCACGATGCCCTCCCCTGATCTAGATGTGAATCCCTTCATGATTAGGTGGGCTATATAAAATGTTTTTCTAACCACTTTGGCCACGTGGTTGTCAAATGAAAGATTGCTATCAACTTGGGTCCCCAGGTCCCTAATTACTTCTTCTGTACTTAATGGATTACCACCTATGTGATAATTTGTGGGCACTTTGTTTTGCCAAAGGGATGACTATACACTTTTTGGCGTTTAGCTTGAGGCCATGGCTCTGGCACCAGTTGTCTGTTTCTATGAGGCCCTTTTGAAGGATGCTTGTGTCGGCTGGAGAGTCGATTATGGCACCCAGTTTGCAGTCATCTGCGAACTTGGTCAGCCACAGTCCTTCCGTGTTGGCCTGTACCTCCGAGAAATATATACCGAACAAGAGAGGTCCCAGGACTGAGCCTTGTGGGATGCCACTTGTAACTGGCTTGGAGTCTGACATGGCTCCAGCAATTCTAACCATGTGGGTTCTGTCCTTGTGCCAGTTTGCAACCCATCTAGTGACATCAGATGTATAAATGTCCGTTTGCATCTTGTCAAGGCTTATAGCCCAGCAATAGGGGATGCTCTTAAGGACCATTTTCAGAGATCTCTTTCCTGTGTATCATTTGCCCATCCATCTGTCTACTGCTTCTCCTACATTAGTATGATGCATCTATCAGGTAAACTGTAAGGTAGGTCACAACTGGTATAACTGTCAAAAATCAGTTCCTAAATGTCACCATTATATTTCAGATGTCTCACATCTTCTTCACACAGATGTATATGGATGACTTAATTACTGTCACTCTATATCTCTTCTAGTCTTATCTCATGCAATTCATAGATTCATAGATTGGTACTAGGTATCAGCCCTAGGGCCTATACAAGCCTAGCCATAACAATTCCCTGGCTATTTCTTCCCACAATATTTATTTCCCTGGTCACCTGTCTAGCAGGGCGGCTGACGTGATCCCCAGGGTGAATTTCCTATCTCCCATCCAATCATCAAGGTTCCTTTTGAAGAGGGCCAAAGAGGCGCTCAGCTTGGTATGTATGGGCAGTCTATTCCAGAGTATGGGGAGTCTATGGGTCAAGAACCTATCCCTCCATCATGTTTTGTTCATTGTGATGACAAGGTTTAGATCCCTGGAGCATGTGGCTCTGAGGGATTGGGATTTATTTAAGTGTAGCGTGTCCAACAGCTCTGGGGTTAACATGGCCTTGTATGTTATGTAGAGATTGCCTCTGAGTAGGCGATATGTGACAGAGTATAGCTGGAATTTTTTTAGACGGTCAGCACATCAGCAGAGAGCATCTGCTTTAGGCTTGTGATTCTTTCAGTGACGTATTTCTATGGCCTTTCCAGTTGTTGTAGATGTCTTGTGAGGTACATAACAAATGGGGGCATTGTACTCTACAATGGGTCTAATGAGGGATGAGTACAGTGGGACAATGGCCTCCTTTTTTCTGGATGAAAAGCCCTTAGTGATGAGGTGTGCCACATAGAAGGATTTCCTGATTGTTGTGGCGATGTAGTTATCGAAGGTGAGACCACTGTCCACCTGTGTCCCTAAGTCCCTTATCACACTTTCGGTGTTTAGTGTACTGCCACTTATGTGGTAATTCATGAGTACATAGTTTTTCCCAAAGGGGATAACTATACATTTCTTGGCATTGAGCTTGAGCCCATGGCTCTGGCACCAAGCATCTGTTTCTGTAAGGCCCTTTTGTAGAATATCCACATCATTTGGGGATTCATTAATGGCTCCCAGTTTGCAATCACATATGAACTTTGTTAGCCAGAGTCCCTTAGTGCTGGCCTGTACTTCAGAGAAGTAGATGCCAAACGATAGCGGTCTCAGAACCCTGCGGTACTCCACTTGTCACTTGTCTGGAGATGGATTTTGAGTCGGCTACTTTTGCAGTGTGGGTTCTGTCAATAAGCCAGTTGGCAACTCATTGAGTGACATAGGGATTAATACCCAGCTTAGTAAGTTTATCTATGATTCCAGAGTAGGGGATGGTGTCGAAGGCCTTGGCGAGGTCCAGATAGGCTGTGTGGACAGCCTTGCCCTCGTCCACTGCTCTGGAGACTGATTTGAAGAAGTCAATCAGGTTGAGGAGACAAGATCGGCCCTTTACCAAACCAAACTGGGTGGGGTCCAGTGTCTGAAGGTTGCCAATGTCTTTGTTTATAAGTTCCATGATAATGCATTCCATGGCTTTGCAGATCAGGCTCGTCAGACTGATGGGACGATAGTTCTTGGGGTGCAAGGTGGATCCCCTCTTGTGGAGTGAGATAACTGCAGCTGTGTGCCACTCATTGGGCACGAAGCCTGAGGTGAGGCTATGATTAAACATGACACTTGGGTGAGGTGCCAGTTCATTTTGTAGTTCATGTAGTACACAGCCCGGGATGTCATCTGGTCCCATGGATGCTGTATTCTTAGCTTTGGAGAGTGTGTTTTTTTTACCTGTGTGGCTGTGATTAACGGAATTTGGCAATCTTTTGGTATTGAGATGGGCCCTTTAGGGGGTGAGAGGGGGGTGAAGTTGGCACTGAATCAATCTGCCAGGATATTGGCAATATCATTGGGATCAGTATATTTGCTACAGAGCAGGACATATTCTGATTGGGAAGACATGTCATACTAACATGCCATTAGGATATTCATGAATGTGACAGGACAGCACCTCCTACATCCCCTACAGCCCTGTGTCTGTCATCAGTTCTGTCTCATCAGAATATACTGTAGCATCTTTAGTGGGATGGTGGATGAAATGTTCATCTATGATGTGGAAACTGTCCTTATTGTGAAGAAGCATACCACATACACTTTTCACAACAGATATAATGTTGCCCTACACAAATAGTTAGCATATCTGCTGAGTCACACTAATCATATAAAAATATGTACCACCCCTTGTCATTTGTAGCAAACTGTGCATACAATTAACTTGCAATATGCTGTGAGGCCTGCAAACAGTTGTTAGTTGTAGAGGTGTATTGAGGTAGACATTATTGATACAATTTGGGGAATAAACATACTTTAGTGTAATTACTGATAGATACATTTGCAGTCCTGATTACATTTACCTAGCTAATGACATCCTGACACCATTTGTTAAAAAGAGAATAATCAGGATTTGAACCCTAGCTGACCTCTGCTCAGACCAGAAGCTCACTGCTCTTATACCCTGTGCCACAGAGAAAGCTAGGCAGCAGGTGTATTTTCACACTCAGTACTGTCCACTACTCATAGGTTCATAGGTTCATAGGTTCATACTAGGCTATCTGCCCGAGGGCATTTACAAGCCTAGCCCATTGTTTTGTGGCTTACGCCACCCCTTTAGTATGGGGAACTATACCCATTATTTTGCTGTGCCTCTGTCGAGCAGTGACACTGAGGTAATCCCTGGGGTATATCTGCGATCTCCCATCCATTGGTCAAGATTTCTCTTGAACAAGGCCAGCGAGGTGCTCTGCCTCACATGTACCGGGATTTTGTTCCACAGCATAGGGAGTCTTTGGGTGATGAATCTATCCCTCCAGCACGTCCTATTAATAGCCGTGTCGAGGTTTAAGTCTCCCGCCCTTGTGGCTCTGATGGATCTAGATTTTTTGAGGTGAGGCATATTCATCAAATCTGGGTTTGACATGGCCTTGTATGTTAGGCAAAGGTCACCTCTGAGCAAGCGGTAAGCGACTGAATAGAGCTGGAGTTCTTTCAGTCGGGCAGCATAGGACAGATTTTGAGACCCTTTATCCTTTTGGTGAGGAACTTTTGTGGCCTCTCCAGCTGCTGCAAGTGTCGGGTCAGATATATTCCGAATGGGGCATTGTACTCAATCATTGGTCTGATGAGTGATGAGTAAAGGGAGACTATGACCTCCCTTGATCTAGATGAGAATCCCTTCATGATAAGGTGGGCAATGTAGAAGGTCTTCCTAACTACTTTAGCTACATGGGTGTCGAATGACAGACTACTATCAACCTGGGTCCCCAGGTCCCTGATAACTTCTTCTGTGCTCAGTGGATTGCCACCTATTTGGTAGCTAGGGGTAACCTTGTTTTTCCCGAAGGGTATGACTATGCATTTTTTGGCATTTAACTTTAGGCCGTGGCTCTGGCACCAGTTATCCGTTTCTGTGAGACCCTTCTGAAGGATATCTGTGTCAGATGTGTTTTCTACTATGGCGCCCAGTTTGCAGTCATCTGCAAACTTTGTCAGCCATAACCCTCCTGTGTTTGCTTGTACTTCGGAAAAGTAGATGCCAAACAAGAGTGGGCCCAGGACTGAGCCCTGTGGGACACCACACCACTTGTGACAGGCTTTGAGTCTGACATGGCGCCAGCAACTCTGACCCTGTGGGTTCTGTCACTCAGCCAGTTTGCAACCCATCTTGCAAGATATGTTATGGGACAAATTTATTTAGCATTTCATTTAACATTTGTTGACCAGGAAAGTCTGACTAGGACAGAGCCTATTTTCAGTGGCGGGCCAAGGAGAAGTACTGAGCCTGTTCAGGTGAAGGAAGGCATACAACATTAATTTTCCACTTTTTTCCTTAAGCAGAGAACTGCGTTTGCTTGGTGTTTAATGTCACACAAATGGGGAAGGCAAGGCCAGCAGTTATTTTTTGTAATAAAACTTTGACCCCAACATTTCAAAGATAGACTGCAACATACACATCATACTAGCTGACAGCAATTCGGTGGCACAGTGGTGCAGTGGTTAATGCTGCTGTCTCACAGCAAGTTTTTCCAGTTCGATTCCTGGTTGGGGTGCCTTCTGTGCAGAGTCTGCATGTCCTCCCTGCATTCATGTGGGTTTACTCAGGGTGCTCCAGTTTCTTCCCACATTTCAGACATGTGCCTGGAGTGCTTCTCCTTGGCCCGCCACTGAAAATAGGCTCTGTCCTAGTCAGACTTTCCTGGTCAACAAATGTTAAATGAACTGCTAAATAAATTTGTCCCATAACATATCTTGCAAGCTTGAATCATTAACAACAAACAGATGTATTTTGCAGTTAATCTCAATCAGGTCAGTTACTGTATGTCCTTATTTGCTCACAGTTTAGCAATGACCACCACTGGACACTGCTACTTCACAAGTCCAAGTAAAATTCCTGAAATTCAAATCACGGACGCACTAATACTTTGCCATCATCCCCGCAAATCAGCTTCTTGGTGATGCGCTTTGTGAAGAGGTGTATAGTATGTCTAATTCTGTTTACTGGGCTGTAGTCCTCCAATACATGGAAATGTATTCATAAACACAAGAAAAGGGCAGTGATGTGTGCTTGATTGAACACATACCTTCTGATATTCATGTGTGCCCTGCAGCAATGCACCTCCAAATGATATATCAGTACTCATGTCATTGTCAAACAGACTCCAGAATTACATTACCTAACTGCATTGTTTCATTTGGTATGGGTTTATAATGACAGTGGACATTGGTCATGCATGATCATATACCCTTGATATTGTCACTAACTTGCATTAATGTAGACATACCTTCATCTGAGTATGAAAACACATAACACCGTCATTGCACTACTGGTGTTTCCCAAGTGTGTGTGTGTGTGTGTGTGTGTGTGTGTGTGTGTGTGTGTGTGTGTGTGTCTCATCTACACAACATCCTGAAAAACAGGTATATGTCAGTATACCCTTGATATTGTCACTAACTTGCATTAATGTAGACATACCTTCATCTGAGTATGAAAACACATAACACCGTCATTGCACAACTGGTGTTTCCCAAGTGTGTGTGTGTGTGTGTGTGTGTGTGTGTGTGTGTGTGTGTGTGTGTGTGTGTGTGTGTGTGTGTGTGTGTGTGTGTGTGTGTGTGTGTGTGTGTGTGCACGTCTGTGTCTATGTGTCAGAGAGTGTGTGCATAGCGAAATGAGCATGAGACCAGGTCCTGCGCCCCTCACTCAAGTGGAATTCAGTAGATACTTTTGCACTGTTACAGAACTCAACAGCAATGTCATACAGTCCTCTCAACATCCTCTTCTCAGCATACACTGATGATCTGATTACATGGACACATACTCTTGGGTTCATCAACATGTTGTAATGCTGTTACAGATACAAACATATGACATTGTCAGATTTACTTGCAATCTTGGTGAAATCATTGTATGTACTGTTGTGTTGCTGTTCACAAGAATTATATAGGTGTTCCCCAACAGCATTGTGTGACTGTCTGCATTTGTGTCATTAACTGTTCTGCATGTACCGCATCAACCACAGTTGTAATGTGTCCATATAAGGTGTCAGGGCCCTCCCACACATTTACACTGATAAACATATAGGCATATGATGCACAACTGATGTAATGCTGTAAAATAGGTAAACTTCTAAGACTGTGTTAACAGTTCCACTGTGTCACATGTGATTCATACTCAAGTTTTTATTTGGAGGTGGTATACAGTTCAAAGTCCATCTGTACCATAGGTGCTGCTGTAGTGTGACTGTACCGTGTCACGGACGTACCACTACATCACATCAGTATTTCCACATGATAGCTCACATGAACACATATGGATGTATGTTAGGATTTCATGGCAGAATAACATTTTCACTGACAATGGCAGGGGGATAGTGATCGTGTAGCACATGTATGGAGGTTTGACATGTACTTATAAGAGTGTGCTCCATGTATTGTTTGGTATATATACGGTATTACCGTGACAGCTTCCTTGATCATTGACACTTGACTTTGCACTGCTGTAATTTTTGTGCACACGGGCAAAGTCAGTGCATTGCCATCAGTCTCACATACTGCTGTACCATTCATTACAATGCTAAACTTCCTAATTCATATATCAGTTGCAGACACTATACATTGCTATTACATGTAGTAGATGCATGCAATATCCACCTGTGTGCAGGGAACCCACTCATAATAGTGTGGGTGTTTGCATACATTGTTATTTGTATGGCCGATACCTACATCAGGTAGGGATACTTTAGCCAAGTGTATAACATTTGGCACAGTGAGCTCCCACACATTTGGTTAGCTATTCAGAACTATTCTCTAGGATGTATAGCCATTAGGATATTACAGTGCAGACTTCCCTTCAAGGTGTTCTAGTCGATGCATGTGTAGTATGCCTTTCTGAGTTGCACCCAGTAAATACACAGCTCAGTGACAACATTGATGGCATGGGTTTGATTCTTGCAAGGGAGGATTTTGGCTTATGTGTCATGCAAACATCTCAACTCACCATGATTGTCCCTGATTTCAACTCCAGGTTTAACACTGTCCCTCTTAACCCCTCCAAAAAGTAGTCGCTATTGGGGAAGGAGTGGTGAATTCGTCCTTATAAAATACTGACAATCATTGCAGTTGTACATGTCTGTTATTGCAGAACATGTATAAGTTACACTCACATATTCTGTCAGTGCTGTAGATTAATGGTCATAATATTTTAAAAGCGCCCATGATTGTGCCTATTTCTTTCTACATTTGTCCAGGAGTCTGTAGTTATTTGTCCCTGATTAGTTGAGAGCTATGGTAACATGTCAGTCATATTCAAGCAAGTCATTTTGCAGCTCTTCAGAGTATGCACGTACCTCCTATTGTATATACTGTCCTTGCTAAGTGCCCTCTCCAGTGAGCATGTCAGTGATGCTAACGTGACCCTGTGTGACTATTACATATATACTATTGTGTGTGTTTATATCATAATATACTTACTCAGGAGGTGTAAACAGCAGTAGTACTGTGCTCTCTAGATATGTGCATAATGTTATGCTACTGACTTGTCTTGGAAGTGTACATACATTGACAGATCTTATCTTGGGGACATTTCCATATTTACCATGCCCTCTTCCTCTTTATTCATTCCTATCATTCAAGTCTGTGCACATTTTCATCAGCACACTTACCCTGCTCAGTGTCCCTTTCCTTGTAGTTGCCCTTACTGTTTACTCTCCCCTCCATTATTTCATTCTGTAAATAATTGATTTAGTGTACATTACACTCAGTACACTTTTCTTTACTGTGATACTATGGCTGTTATTTCAATATTTTCAACCCTAGTAGTCATTATGGCTGCCCACGCAATCTCATAGAGCAGCTTTGCCCAGAGGCAAACTTGAATGCTTCTTCTTTCTATACTTGTGCTGCTCTATAGTCTCCTGGCTGGCAACACTGTTGCTGGCCATGATGCCTTGCTTGTATTCATGTAAGCATGATGACCAGCATAAACATACAATTACTGCTGCTGCTCAACGCTCTATCACGTTAACTCCATGTAAGCTTCACAAGAAGCCTGCACAGAGTTTATTGAATCCCCAGGAGGAAAATGTTTTTAATCTCTACATATTAAACATTAAGTGTATCCTGTAGTTGCTATCAATAGAGACAAAAATTAAATCAAGTCCAGGATATGTATAACAATAAATGCAATTTCAAAGCGAGAACATACAGTGCAATCCTAGAACGTATCAGAATAAAGTGACTCATTTCATTAAATAATATTCAATAAGTAAATCATTATGAATGTTTTAGGCTGGGATTTTATAAGAGTACTCATATCTAATATAATTCCTTCTACTCTAAATAGCTTGACAAAACAAAAAGAATCATGAAGGTACTTGGAATTCTCATTAACCATTTAAAGTAAAATTGAATTTCCTTGAAGACTATGCAATGAATATCTGTAGAATGCATTAGATGCTGAAGGTCAGCCTCTGAAAGTGTAAGGGAAAGTGATGTGAAAACATTTATATAATTAGTGCTTTCAATAACACTATTACAGCTTTTTCATAAACAGCAATAAATGCTTTCAATATTAGTATAGTTAATGAGCACAAGAACCTGAATGCAGAATGAAAACTAGTAGAAACAATGAAACAAATATTAAGCAGTATTAAAAAGCAAGCAAGCACTTAAATCCTAAAAATATTTCCTAGCACATATCAGCAATGCATGGCTACAAACTTACCACAGCAATGCTTATTCTAAGCATATAATTATTTTAAAGACTTGTGTCTTTAAAAATTATCATCAAACATTTTCTAAACCTATAATACAAGATATTTA